>NW_021636096.1:0-66250 GCF_004799145.2 Neltuma alba
TGATATCTTTAAATGTTCTATCAACAGCTTCAATGCAATATCTCCTAACCATGGGAGCTTCATCCCATATGAATAACTTGTATTTCTAATGAGGTTAGACATTGGTGAGTTGTGTGATATGTTGCACATTGATTCCTCAGTTATATCTATTGGTATTGCAAACTTGGAGTGAGCTGTCCTGCCTGATGGTAATAACGTTGCTGCAATCCCACTTGATGCAACGTTTATCACTATTTCACCTCTTCCCCTAATAGTTGCAGTCAATGCATTCCACAAGAATGTCTTCCCAGTACCTCCAAAACCATAAACAAAAAAGAAATTTTCATTTGGTGAGTCAATTGCATTCAAGATCTCATTGAATATATTCAATTGCTCATCTGTTAAGGAAGCTCTTAACTTATTGATTCAGATCTACAGCTGTCTCTGTCATAGTTCAGCTCCTGCAATAATAAATGGTTCCTCATATCAATATGTGTATCTGTTTTTGGCTTTGGCATTGAAGGGAAATCACTCAAAGATTTCCCGTTCCTCTTGAGTAATCTTTCAATTTCAATCAGTGCAACTTCCTCCTTCTCATCATCAGTTATACTAATTCCTACATGTAATGATAACAAATTAAAGTTTATTAAGATTAATTAATAAGGATGCACCAATAATTAAAAAATATCATGCTATAAAATAATGATAATTTGATAATATATGTGATAGTCATTACCTGATAGTTGTTGTTGAGGTCTGGCAACATACAACATATCTTCAAAAATAAGTTGCTTAGATTTCTGCCAAACTAAAAGTGGTTGTGATAAGCAGTTGCAAAGTAGCATACTAACAAAGAATTTTCTGAGGTAATGTCTAGATGCCCAGATTGAGGCCTCCTTGATTGCATCAATAAATTCTTGATCATCGTTGAGCAAACCAAGGGCATAACATGCAGATTTAAAAGTTGGATGGATAATACCATCGACAGTTCTAATGTCCTCATACGATTTAGGTCCTCGTGCTTTGGTGAGGAGAACCCGCAAATAATAGATCTCTCCCTGTGTTGGTGATGCATGTGCTAATCTCCCAACTGCAAATCCTCGTTGCCTTGGTTTCCATATTCTCTGATTCTTATCAAAAGTATAGTATTGTGGAATCTGTATGTATGTCATTGTTTTTGCAAGCCCACCAGATTTGTTCAAGTCCATCCAGGCTAAGAACATCGATTCTTTCATCCTTGGCTTGTCTAGTAATGATGATACAGATGACTTCCCAGAGTAGTAGACTACTTGCTGTTCTGGCAAGTGAAAGGATAGACGCTCGACAGAAGGATATCTATGATGAATGTCAAAAGCAAATATACGCCATGCAGCTTCACAAGGTGAAACATATCTACAATTGAGATAATGTGATATCTCATCGAATGAAGTTTCTGAGCTACTTGTATCAGGATTGCTGTAAATCCCTGCAACAACTCTGTCATTCCCCTTGCTAATGTACTTGAAAAGGTATTTGACTGCTCTTGACTGGTTTGTTTTTTCAACATTAATATGAGCCCGGAATAATCTAAGCAAATGTGGATTGTAAGGCACAACAAACCTATTATCTAATGGTATGTCCTTTTTTTCTATAGTCCTTCCATCTTTGCGCCTCCTGTATGTAGGGTACCCTTCTTCATCAACAGCTGTATTGTCGACATATTTTTTTGGAAAGTACTTCGAGCATTTTCCATCTTTCATGCAAGGTGAATTCTTGTTAGAGTGTCCACATGGACCATGAATCATGTAATTACCCACGAGCTCATATAACTCAGGATCTAACTCTTTATCTGGTATTTCTGCACATATTAATTTATCCACATCTTCTGGTGTTCTGGGCTTGTCATCATGTTCAAGGAAGAGAATGATATGAGCATGGGGCAATCCTCTCTTTTGAAACTCGATTGTGTATATTTCTGCAGTAATATAAAAAAATAAAATAAGATATTACATAACAATTATTAAAAAATCTCATACTTCCAAATCAACCTTGTGAATAATAAAAATGTATAACAGAATTTTATTTTGGAATAAATATGAGGTGGACTTGGTCAATTGATGATTACCTGCCCTAATCTTGCCGAATATTTTTTGTTCCCTAATAACTTTCATGAGAGCATCTAATTTCAATTTAAATATCCTTGATAAAATTTGCGGACAATCTGATTGATTAAGCTCATAATCGGTACAGTAACGCTTTACTTCCGGCCAAGCAGGATTACAAGTGAATGTTAAGAATATATCTGGATAACCTGCATATTTACAAATTGCCATTGCATCCTGAAAATTGTTCACCATGTATCTTGCAACCACCTATAAATGAAGATGGAAGAACAACTCTTTCCAATCATTGATGCATTTGTTTCACATCTTCTCTCTAATAGTCAATTTTTTCTTCTTCCTTGTGTGGTAGAGAGATTGAGTAGAGTGCATAATATTTGGATCATAACCATTATTTCCAAAATGAAATAACAGTGGGTACTGTAATGGTAGGTATGACCTGTGAAATTCATCTATTCGTTTGAGCGTCCCTTGTTTTTCCACAACAATATCTCTCTTGTGATATGATCTGTCAAAATCACCAACTATTAGTGCAGCAACTTCTGATGATGTTGGAAGATTATAACATCTATTGTCAGGGCCCATATGCCTTATCAAGCAAATCTTGACATTTGCATGGCGATCCCTCTTCAGTATATTAGATGCATGCCTATATTTTTTGACCAGTGAATTATGTTCGTCAAGACATTCTTTGATTTCATGTGCTATAGTCACATCCACTTGAGATACTTCACTGTGATTCCTATGTGATTTAAAATAAGCTGTGAGGTTTAACTTCTAATCAACAATAGTACTTTTTATTTTAATTTATAATAGATAGATTTAAAAGAGATGTTAAAAAAACGAAGAAATCATGTGACGTAATGTATCATGGACCATTGTTTAATAGTTAATGATTTTTTTAACAAAAAAGTTAGTGTTAAATATTCACTACGTAAAAATGATGGAAAAGCAATTAGGAAACCATAAAATAAATTCCTATACATATTAAAGAATATTGAAATGAATACATTATTACAAATCACAAATATTTGGCTATATTTTTTTGATTTTTTTTTTGGTAAAAAATATATTAAATACTGATGGTGCTATTAATCTTGTAAAAGAAACATACCTGATTGCTGAAAGCCGATTTGCTATTTCATGCTCCGTATCATAAATATATAATTGAGAGTACACTGGATTAGCTCCTTCTTCAGGTAATAAACTACCTATATAGTGGTGGTTCTGTCCAGATATGACAAAGGTGTAAGGTCCCCCACCATTACTGTTTAGAGAATGGTTAATCTTCCCTCCCATTGAAGTGAAGCAGAACATATTATTATATGCTCTAATGCTTGATTGGAACTTTTTGGATTTTGGATCACCTTTGTCAAAGAAAAGTTTACGGAGCTGTTCAGGAGGAGTCTGTAAATGAGGTACAGACACTTTACCATGGGAGCAACATATTGAAAAAATTGGCCGTTCATTAGATGGAGCTCTCTTTATTCTCTCATTGAACCATAGCATAGCTCCACAATATTGACATTCAAATTCTGGATTTCCCTCATCAAGATAGCCATCAAGGTTGATATTAAATGAATCATATAAGTGGTCATCTCCTTGAATACCTTCTGAGGCTGAAATATCCTCTTCACAAAATTTTCAGAAATATGTTAGCTGATTCAATGCAAATAATATAGTAAAGGACATTATATATGGATGAAACATGCACACACCTCTTCTGGTGTCATGATAAAGCTCATGGGTTAGATTCTCAGCAAGACTTGAGACATTCTCAATACGACGTCTCTTGGGACAAAAAGCTCTTTCCCCATTGGTTGAGAAATATTGAATGTCTTCCGGTTGAGCATGATTTGCAAATGAAGTTGGATTAACCTCAAAGCCTCCTTCTTTGTAAAGCGTTTGGGAATTAGTAATGTCGGGTAAAATTGGTTTCGTTGGAGTTTCATAAACCGCTTTAGACCTTATAGAGAAATGATCCTGAATTATGTTCTGTGCGCCATCATGTTGAGATCGACATTCCTTCATCTGCATTTCAACTGATGAGATATTCTGATATGCCTTATCATGATCATCTACAGTAAAGAAGAATACTTTAGTATGAAGAGTATATACAAATATATTTTGAAGAATGCCATAAGAAAATTTGGAACAGTTCTAACAACATATTGTTCTTTTTTCTCTGTTGTCTGGTCATCTTCTTGTGCTGTACCATTTTCTCTCTGCCCAAAGAAGGTTGTTGGACTGATAAGGCTGACATGATGAATAAAAGAGCTATAATATAAATAAGATATGTGTTTCGGCAAGCAAAAAAATGAAGCAAGATATGTGATTGGTCTACCCACTATTGGCTACTGGCTACTTTATCCATACAAGGGATTAATGAGTTGGAGATCAAATATGATTTTTGATTGGCTGTATCGTTGATCACTTGGATCACACTCTAAAAAATATAAAATATGGTTGGAGTATTGTCAAAGTTTTACATTTAAAATAATTTTTTATTATATATTGATAAGGATCATCCCCATCGGTTTTTGAAATCGTTCAGGAATCATCATTAAAGTAGGCTAATTCTGCATTCATATCGGAAGGAGAGAGATATCTGAGCATAGAAGAATGAACTCCAGCGTATAGCATTGGGACTCTAAAATGCAATAATGATTAGGATTGGCACCTCACCCTATAATAGCCATGTAAATTGTGTGTGTAAACATGATCACAGAAGAACGATATGTCATTGTACATGAAACCCAAGAAGTGATGGAAACTTTTAAAGAATAATATTCTCACTAAGTTCCATGTACAAATAAATATTTTTTAAAAAAACTAAACTACAAGTGAATTATGTTGATTGGTAAATATGGTGATAAAATTATTTTTTAAAAGTTGTAACTTTGATTTTTTGAGCGTAACTTTTCAATAACTGCCATTATCAAACCCACATAGTAAGGAATGATGACACTACCACTGTTATCCTATTAGCCTATACATTGAAATATGCTCGTAGAAAATAAAGAACAGTAATAGTAAGGAATAAATGATATGAAATAAGTAAAAATAATTTTATTACTTTAGTTTTATTAACTAAGCATCTGATTCAAAAGGTCAAAAATATTTTTTATTTTATTCTGCTGTGAAATATTATTTATATCAATGACAAAAAAAATTTTTTAAACAAAATATTTTTCTCTAAAACTTATATTGTAATTTAAAGTGTTTGATTAACATATTTTTGAAAGTTTTAGTTATGTATACACACACAAATTTTAAACACTCTAAGAATTATTTATGCGTTTTTCAACCTGAAAAATAATCATAAGATATGAAGACCACTTGCATGGCCTAATTAGAATTTTATTAGAAGTGTAAATCATAATTTGGATTTAGATATTTTAGCCAGATTTTATTTACATTCTCTCAATAATATATTTAACGTCAATGAGAGGTAAGACATATAATTAAAATAGCGTGTTATGGCAATCTTGGATATGATTATAACATTTGATTGATATACTCCCAAAACTCATATGTATTGATATTAAATATGCTATTCATTTTGTGCACCAATTATTAATATTAAATATTCAATAAATCAAATGCAAAACTTTTTAACTTGTTGAGTTAATATAAGTGTTCTAAGAGAAAATCCTGAACTGGAGTCCATAGAATAAATTATTAGAAATTAATTTAGCATTTGGAAAAGACTATAGAATTATAATTTATAAAGTATATATTAGGATGGAAAGTTCTACATTATTTGGTTAATGTTTCTTGACCATATCTTGTGGGCAATAATTTTCAATTAATTTGTCTATTAGAAGAATTTAAATACATCCAGCATAAGGAATTGAAATTCATTTCACAATTAAACATGATAATGACACCATATTAATTTGGTGCCTCTAAAATATGTCTAGATCACAAAAGCCTGGATGATTGAAATAGTAGACTAAATCCAAAAATTGAAGTTGAAATGGCGTGACTAAACAAACAAAATGAGGCTGCTCTTTAGTCAACAAACTTCTTTTTTTATGGTTTTCAAAAGCTTGGTTGAGCTGAATGTAGGGGTCAACATCTCTGAGAGACCACCGTCATCAACTGCTTGGGAGATGGTTTTGCTCAGTTTCCTCCTCTTTGCATTAGTGTCCTCTGGAGTGACAATCTGTGAATCAGTCAGGTCATCATCTTCTTCTGCCTCCACAAGGACAATTTTTGGAGAGGATTTTGATGCACTCGATTCAACCGGCGAAGCCTGTTAAACATATTTTCAGTATATTAGGTACCTCACTTTGATATATTACAGCTTAAAGATCTTTGATTATAAGTATAAGTGATCAATATTAATAGTTAATACCTCAGTTAGAGTTGGAGGATTTTCCTGGTATTCGCTATATGTGAACTTTTCGATTATGTGCATATCATCAAAAAACTGTGAGACACCCATGCTACTATTGGGGTGACCGATGTTGAAGTCCTTGATTTTAAGTTTGACCAGGACTTCCTTCCCTATGCAATCGGACAGCTCTTTAGGAAATCCCATAGGCTTGCCCATCTGTTAGCATCACATAGTGTAATGTGTTAAAATGTGGTACTGATATTCAGCAGAACAAATTTATTTTGACAAAATTTCCCAAAAGAGATCACCTTAATCATTTGATCCTTGAGGTCGACAGCAACACAGTTCAATAACTGAGAAGCTAAGCGATTGAAAAAAATGATTGAACATTTACCAGTGGAATCCCTTGCTTTGTAATGAACTTTGAACCTATATGTATTAACCAAGTAAATATTACTTATGTAGTTAAAAAGGAATAAAGATAAGTCACTAATAGTAAAATAATATGGTATATTTATCTTGAAGAATATTTCATACTTGGGTTCAGTCATCTTGACTTCTGTGTTGCATGCGCTACACTTAAGTTTCCCATTGACATAGAATGGTTTTTTATCACATGGACATCCATCGTAATTCCAACCATATGCTGTTTCAAGCTTCTCAATGACCAACTTAGTGACAACCTCACATGGCTAAATACCAAACATATATAAGCACCTCAATTAAAAGCAAGTTGATAACAGAGTTGTTTTTCGATCAATGTAAATAAAATTATACCTCAGTGAAGTTCATTATCTGAGCTACATTAATCCTGCAAGGGAAACTTAAGAGTGACTCATTTGTAGCAGTTGCAATGACACAGCTTGATACCTGGGATAAACTTTGACTTGCAATTGGATTATCTTCAAGACTAAACATAAGTGTTGGAAAATTATTAATAATTGATCACTTTCATGCTAACCTTAATCTTAATAAGTAATAACTTAATAATGGTTGATGAAATTAACCTGTCAAGTAGTTTCTTGGTCTCAGGGAGGTCAGGATTGAAAACTACCTTGGTCCCCTCAAACTGATTAGTTAAATGTCCGAAACCTAGATTTTCAAGGTTAAAGCTTGATGATAGACATGAATAGCAATGAGGTAACACCTTTAATAACATGTGATGATACATATACGTACCTTTTCCCCTGTTGATTCTTGCAAAACGAAGGAGCACAACAATAGGTGGTTGTAAGTCTTCCCCTTTGGCTCTAAATATTTCATTGGCACACTGACCGAATACTACCACATTGACAGATCTCTCACTGCAGAAAAAGGAAAAAAAATCCTGTTTCTAGGCACATATAACGAAAATATATATAAGAAAACTGGTTGAAATAATTGTGAAAATCCAATACATAGTAACAGGGACAACTAATAAAATAAAACACAAAACATCTTAAAATATAAACTATAAAGTGGGCTAATCACTTCTCATCCGCAATTGTGAAACTGAGCTTCCTTGTACTACCCCCTTCTTTTTTATGATCCTTCAAATCTCCAAATGATTGTAAAAACCCAATAACATCTGGAAAACATTAAAAAAAAAAAGACTTTAAATCCAACTTTTCTTAAAAGAATTAAACAATGACAAAATGCTAAGCAACATAAGTATGTGATCCAACCTATCAAGTCTTCATTGTTGGCATTAAACTCAACAACATCCTTGATTGTAACGAAGTTGAATGCATCAAATGGAATTGAAAGATCACTTTCCTCGATCGATGTTGAACAATGAAAGCTTAACTTATATTTACAATCTGTAACCTTGTACTCATCTTTGTTAAGGAGCACTTCAAAGTTCTCAAAATGATACACTACCCCCTCCCGAAGTTCTTCAATGATACGTCTAATTAGTGATTTCTGAGTGGTAAATGCTTCAATCCTACTTTCCTACATATAGAAGAAGAAACTGTGATAGGGTATTTGTAAAAGTTAGATGGAACATGGTGAAAATGAAATAAACAAATACCTGTTCATCCACTAATAGCATGGATACCTTCCACACAGCATAAGGAGGGATCTTTCTGGGCACCGGCCATTTCCTGACAATCTTCGCATGCAAACTCCATGTGTCTTTGCTGGAGTTCAAGTCTTCGATAAAATTTTTTGCAGTAGGAGCCATTTTTTGTACAATACTGATGTGCCTTAAGACGCAATAATAGTAACTTGATATTCAGGGTGATAGGCAGTACAGATAATGATCAAACTAACATGATATATATATATATGTTCATCTATGCAGAATGACCCCACTGAAAATTTGGCAGGATGTATGATTTTTGAAATTCCCTCATAATCCTGAGAACATTTTTCCCATGATCCGTGGCTCCTATCAAACAGCCAATTGTTGACAGCAAAAAAATCCAAGAGCCAATGGTTAAATTGTTAGGTCTAATAAAAACGTACCCAGGTATATGACTGATACAAGCAAAACCCGCATATAAAAATATAATGTTCATCCATAGAGGACCAATTGGAATAGAGCACATGGCAGGAAGGGAAAGACTGAGGTGGGCCAATGAGGGACTTCGTACGCGATTTAGAGATATGAGTTGATGATTGATTGATGATTGATGATTGATGATTTACTTCAAATTGGGCTCCATAATTAATACTTAATTTGACCAATTACTGCTAAATAGGGGTGTTCAATCAACACATACGTGTTTTGCATATGTATTAATTAATTTAACTTTTACAATTGTAATAAAGAATTTTAAGAATTCAATGTTTTAAATTTATCTAAAATTTTAATTATTCCTTTCATATTGCAACATTTGTGGGCATGTGACATTCATATGAAACAAACAAGAATATAATGGCTTGAATGTGCCTTTCTCTAAGACTTCAACTTTTCAAATTTTTTTATTGTTTCTTTTGATAATTAGGTCATACATAAAATAAGTAATATCTTGATATCTTATAGGAATAAAATAGTCCACTTTCAAATTTTTATGATTTTCTTAAAAAAAAAAAAGTAAATCAAAACTACATAATTTTAGGATATTTTTCTTTTAGAAATAAAAAAAATTCAAAACTGCACCATTTCGTATTCATAATAAAATATTAAAATATCATTCATTTTGTATAGAATCTAATGATTGAAAAAAACAAAAAAAAGAGAAAAATTTAGAAGGTTGGGTTATTATAAACAACATTAGAAGAAGCACATTAGTTAGAACCTCAAACCAAGAATATAATATGATCAAGAAAGAATATGAAAGAAAAGATCTGATTTGATTTTACTGATAGAACTGTCGTTCGGAATAAACAGCATTTGCTTTTTCAAATTTTATGTTGACTCTTAAGCACAAAAGGGCATATAACCCCAATCCAAAATATGTTATTCTCTATCTTTCTTTCTTAATTTTCTTCTTTTACTTCCCAAAACCCTTGGAATGAGAGAAAACCAGTACCCTAATCTGCATACTTTTCTATTTTCTAACAACTTAACTTTCAAGGCGGCTAATTTTCTAAAAGTAAAATGACGTATGAGTGATGGGAAACTTTAAAACTCTGTGTTCATTAATGTTGGCAATGTTCCTGGCACTTTTATGCTGTGACAAAGGAAAATACACACACATATCAACAATTGTTCATCCTGGTGGAAGGAGCTATGACCTCTTAAATAGAGGATCCCGAGTTTGGATCCACAGGAATATAGAAAATTTCTTTAGAAAAAAAATATATTTCTAGCTAGGCTTGACACAATTAATAGTTAGATTTAACCAAGTACTACTAAATAGCGATGGAAAAAAAAAAAACAGAGAGAAGACGAAAAAGTAGAATTTTATGGATTATATGGAAGCCAATACATTCCATCAATTTTGATGGAATTGATTTCTATATAGAAGCCAATTCCATGCTTTCTTAAGCCTACCAATTAACATGCTTAAACATGGAATTTAATTAATTTCATTTCCATGAAATCATTTCTAGCGCATCCAACGAGCCCTGCGAGTTCTTAAGGGGGGGAAAAAACATAATCACTAGGAAGTCCTGAAAATAAGTCAGCACTATAATTATGTTGTTATTACTTGTATTAAAACTTGTCATTGCATGTTGTACTGTTTTTGTTTATCTGTGAGACTTTTTAGTAATTATATTCCTTTCTTTTAGGATTTCATAATCATTTTTTTAGAGTTAAGGTGTATCCAACACCTCGAAATATTTTTTTAAGCATATCTAGCATCCCGAAATATTTTATAGTGCATCTAGCACCCCGAAATATTTTTTAAGTGCGTCCAGTATTCTGAAGTATTTTTTCATCTTGATATTGGATGCACCCAAAAATATTTTTAGGTGCTGGATATACCTTAAAAAAATACTTTAAGGTGCTGAATGCATCAAAAAATAATTCAGGGTGATGAATGCACCTAAAATAATATTTCAAGGTGTTGGATGTGTCACAAAATACTTTAGGATAGTGATTGCACTTAAAAAAATACTTTAGTCGGTGCATCTTAACCTTTTTTCTATTATCTATAAGTAGCTTGATTACTGGTTTTTGGTAAACCTCGAATGATTTGAATGGTAGTTGTTCCTTGGGTTCAACTCAGTTG
Source organism: Neltuma alba (assembly GCF_004799145.2). Taxonomy (NCBI): domain Eukaryota; kingdom Viridiplantae; phylum Streptophyta; class Magnoliopsida; order Fabales; family Fabaceae; genus Neltuma; species Neltuma alba. Next base: position 11,025 of record NW_021636096.1, read on the forward strand.
GTGGATTCCGTCTAATATCTATTGGGTAAGTGAAGGTGGTTTGGTGGCTTGATGCTAACATGGTAAGGGCCGATTATTGCCGGGTCATTGCTTGGGCCTTTAGCAATTGATTGGATGAAATTAAACTTGGCCTTTTTAAGAATTCCAGTGAAATTCAATTATTTAGAAGTAAAGGACTACGCGTTTGGCCCTAGTGGACAAGGGGAAAAAAACTATTTTTTAATCTTATTTATAAAATACTGAGAGAAATTTTTATATGGATGTTTAATTTTATATTTTATTCATTATTATCTTGATTTTATTTGTATGAGGTATAATATAATACCTTTGATCCTTAATATAAGATATTATTTGACTTTTATTTTGGTTCTAAATATAAGACCCCAATCTATTTGGTCTCTTATAGTTATATACTTTTTTTTTTTTAAAGTAGTCCTTTCAACAATAGTAGTTATAGCCAATACACTTGATTAGCAAGAATATTTTAGGAAAGACAATACATATTTATTATAAATAACTAACTTGACTTCTTTCTTTAATCTCCTCAATTTAATCAATCAGCTCTTATAATTAGGATCGAATGTAGTATATTAAATAAGAATAAAATTTAAAATTTGTTGAATTTTAACTAAGAGTTAATAAAATTTAAAATTTTACTTGCCTTGAATATATTAAAAATGACTTATAAATATGTCAAATGAATGTATTTATTATTCCAGTATAATGTCCTAGAAGTTCAATTTTGAGAAAAAGAGAATACTCCCTCCCTTCGGTTTAAAATATAAACTAAACTTTCTTAAAAGGGTTGGTTTCTTTTTTATAAGATAACATTTACTTTTATCCAAGCATTTAATAAGTTTTTTTTAATTTTACCCCATATATTTTCTTTTCTTTTTAATTCATTTATTACATCTTTTACTTATTCTCCTCGTTAATAAGGGTATATTAAAAAAAACAAGTATATGCCTTACACATTTATTCTTTTAAATTGATTTTAATTAGTGTCTTGATAAATGTAATGAATAAAGTTTAGCTTATATTTTAGGGTTACGGTGCACCCAGCACCCCGAACTATTTTTCCAAGTGCGCCTAGTGTCCTAAAGTAATTTTCGGTGCATCCAATGTTTCAAACTAATTAAAACGGTGCATCCATATCCTGAACTAACAGAAAAGTTAAGTTTGACCGTTACCTTACTGACTCAATTGAAGGTTGACTAAAAAATCCTACGTGGCAGACACGTAGGTGTATGATGTGTATTATTTTGACGAGTTAAGGTGTGTCCAGCACCCCGAACTATTTTTCCAGGTGTGCCTAGTATCCTAAAATAATTTTTAGTGCATCCAGTATCCTAAACTAATTAAAATGGTGCGTCCACATCCTAGGCTAACAGAAATGTCTCGTTTGATCGTTACCTTGCTGATTCAGCTGAAGGCTGACTGAAAAATCCTACATGGCAGATATGCAGGTGTCTGATGTGTATTATTTTGACTAAGCTCCCGAGATGAGCCCGGTGGAGGCAGGTGTTTTCTCGGAAGGCGACGACGGTGTCGACGGAGTGACCAAAGGGAAGTTTACTATGTTCTACGAGGAGGAAAGCAAATGCGAGTCAAATGAGGAGTTGACAGAGACGGAGATGGAAGTGTGCTATGACGGAGGTTGTGGTTTCAAATCAGAGTGGTGGAAGAAATGAGATAAAATGTTAAAGACGAGGATGGGACTGAATGAGTGGTACATGTATTAAGATTTAAGAGGGTGGATCTATAGTCTTTCTTCTTTCTTTTTTTTTTTTTAAGTTTAAAAACTGGCAGAAGATAAAAGTTAGAAGAGGAAGAAATAAATTGAATTTTCAATCAAAATAATAATATCAGATGTCTGCGTGTCCGTCATGTAAGATTTTTTGGTTAACTTTCAGTTGAGTCAGCAAGATAATGATCAAACGAGAATTTTCTATTAGCTTGGAATGTGGATGTATCGTTTTAATTAGTTTGGGACACTGGATGCACCAAAAATTATTTTAGGAAACTGGGCGTATTTGGAAAAATAGTTCGGAGTGTTGGATGCATCTTAACTCGTCAAAATAATACACATCATATGCCTATTTTAGGAAACTAGGCGCATCTGGAAAAACGTAGGATCTTTTGGTCAACATTTAGCTGAGTCAGCAAGGTAATAGTCAAACTTAACTTTTCTGTTAGTCTGGGATATGGATGCATCGTTTTAATTAGCTTGAGACATTAGATGCACCGAAAATTACTTTAAGACACTGGGTGCATCTAGAAAAATAGTTTGGGGTACTGGGCACACTTTAATCCCATATTTTAAACCGGTATATTTTTAGCACAGGGAGGTGGGTTTCACGTGATGTTCATAGGGAAGAGTGTCAAATCGAGCCCCACTACGCAATTGTCATATTTTAAGCAGGAGTCAAGTTGGCACGCACTTGCGAGCTGAATTCACAATTGATTCCTTTTTTTTTTTTTTTTTAACTCTCCTTACTAATCACATATATTAAGCAATTTTTTTTATTAGAAGGATAATTTTTTACATAAATAATTTAAAATATTTAAAGAACATACATTTTTTAATAAATAATAAGTTTAACTAGCTAATTTTCTTAATTGGGATAAGTAATTAAATACCTTGAAAGCATCCACGAACGAGTACTAGCACATAAAATTTTTTTTGCTTTTATATACTTTGAAAGTTTATTTTTATAGCAAAAATATTTTGACCATTATTTGTTGTTAAGTTTAATAATTAAATTATATGGTTTGATCAGTATCTTTAATAGTTAAATTTAACGGGTAACGATTCAAGATAAAATTACTTCAAAATAAAACTTTGAGAACACAGAAGAGTCAAAAAAAAAATTTTCAGGTGTTGTAAATACTTCTAGGATATTCAAGCACTTTATACCTTTCTTAATATCTATAAATTAAAAAAATTAATCTTTTAATCCTTATAATTTTGACACGTTTGTAACTTAGTTTTTATATTTTGACTCGATACAACTCAGTTCTTGTATATTTTGACCGGAAGTGCTTTTTAATGTTTATCTAATCAAAATAGTTATATAGCAAAATGGGAATTACTTAAAACAGAGACTTATATGGCCGTTTACCCAATCAAATATGAGCTGACTTTAGGTGACTGCAGGGAAGAAATTGGAGACGATAAAAACAAAGGAACAAAATGACATCACAAAAAGCTTTAAGTTTCAACTTAATTACATCATTTGATAGCCCTTGACGAAGATTCAGAGAAGTTGCAGACAAACCACTTCTCCTTCCACATAAATAAATAGATATCAATCCATCTCTCCTTCCAAAACAATCAGTACCCTATCAAGAAATCAGAGCTAGTCAATTCATTTTCATGGCGGAAGAAACTCACATAGCTGTGATTCCCAGTGTTGGTTTCAGCCATCTCGTCCCCATTATTGAGTTCTCCAAACGACTGGTTCATCTCCACCCAGATTTTCATGTCACCTGCGTAATTCCTTCACTCGGGTCTCCTCCTTCTTCCTCCAAATCCTACCTTCAATCCCTTCCTTCAAACATAAACCCTATTTTCCTCCCTCCAGTACCTAACAACAATATGCCTCACGATAATCTTCATCATGGCTTCCAAATTCAACGTACAATGACTCTTTCACTACCCTACATTCGTGAGACACTAAAGTCCTTGATGAGCTCAAGTAATAATAAGCTTGCAGCTTTAATTGCTGATGTTTTCGCCGTGGAAGCGATAGATATTGCTTCAGAACTCAACATCTTAGCTTACGTGTACTTCCCCTTATCTGCTATGGTTTTATCTCTCTATTTCTATATCCCCAGGTTTGGGGAGATTGTTTCTTCTGAGTTCAGAGGCTTACAAGATCCCATAGAGATGCCAGGTTGCGTTCCAGTACATGGCAGAGATCTCTCAGATGCAGTTCAATATCGAAGCAGTCTAGCTTATAAGGAATTTCTTGAGCGTTCAAAATGGTGCCGTCTCGCTGATGGAGTTCTGGTAAATAGCTTTACAGAATTAGAGACTCAGACGATAAAGGCCTTACAAGAAGAAATGAAGGAGAAGAAGCCTGAGATATATCCGGTTGGACCCATTTTACATAGTGGGTCAAGTGGGGATCAAAGCGGGTCGGACTGCTTAAAATGGCTCAATAATCAACCACCCAAATCTGTTCTTTATGTTTCTTTTGGGAGTGGAGGGACACTGCCCCAAGAACAACTCAATGAACTGGCTTTAGGGTTGGAACTAAGTGGTGAGAAATTTTTATGGGTTGTGAGATCACCAAGTAATGTTGCTAGTGCTGCTTACCTTGATTCCTCAAATGATCAGAATCCATTAGATTTCTTACCAGAAGGGTTTTTGGAGAGAACCAAAAAGAAGGGTTTTGTTATTCCTTTATGGGCACCTCAGATTCAAATCCTTAAGTCATAGTTCTACTGGTGGGTTCTTGAGTCACTGTGGTTGGAACTCTGTTCTTGAGGGTATACAAAAAGGAGTGCCATTAATAGCTTGGCCACTATTTGCAGAACAGAGGACTAATGCCGTTTTGTTAACTGATAGTCTGAAAGTGGCACTGAGACCAAAGGGTAATGAAAGTGGCAGAGTGGAAAAAGAAGAGATTGCTAAATTGGTGAAAAGTTTGATGGAAGGTGAAGAAGGAAAAGAGATTGGTAAAAGAATGATGGTTTTAAAAGATGCTTCGATTAGTACCCTTAAAGAAAATGGTTCTTCTACAGAAACACTTCATCACATAGCTGTGAAATGGAAGAATTTGGGTGGGATGTAGAAACATTAATATTGCTTCCACTATTACTCGAGTTTCCATTTCTGCCATTGCCTAATATCTTGCGCCCGTCTCTTTCAATTTTCTGAACCCTCACTTTCATTTTTTCAATTAATATTTGGGTATGGGTCTTTATTATGTTATCTACTTCTGATCGCAAGAACATATTTTCAGTAATTAGTATACTACCTCCGGTCTTTAATAAGACCTCATTTGACTTTTATTTTGATCCTAAATATAAGATCCCAATCCATTTTGTCTCTCATATTTATACATTTTTTCTAAGATAGTCTTTTTAATAATGTTAATTCTAGCCAATACACTTGATTAGCAAATATATTTTAAAAAAGACAATATCTATTTATTACAAATAACTAACTCATCTTATTCTTCTAATTTCTTCAAATTAGCTAACCAACTCTTATAATTAGGATCTATTCAACTTCATTTGTAGATTGACATTTCCAACATTATGTATGAATGAGCTCTAGATGACATTGTTGATAAAGTTGACTTGGAAACCTGTGTCGAATGGGACCCATTCCTAAGACTCGCACCCATGTGGTGGGTTGGTATATATGGGCCAATAGCACCCGCACAAAGACATAATTAAATGTCATTACTGACACCAAGCCTTTCCTATTAAAAGAATGAAATAAAAATCAAACGACATGAGTCCTGCCTTTTACGTCCTCTAATTTAGTGTTTTTAATTCTCAACCAAGCAATAGTATTTTTAATTTATCTGATAGAATATTAATCTCAGCTTTAGTTTGGTTTCGTTTTCAACCACAATCTCCTCGTGCAATCACAAGAGATGCAATTTGCGAATTCAAAATAAACCCTCTATATTCAACTTCATTGAACAAGAATCTTCCCTATCGCCATCCAAAGCAAACAGTAGGGTAGAGCCACATGTTCAATTTTGATGCTAAAATGATCAAAATGCAAAAGATCAATGAACATAGCCCAATCTAAGGGTCACAACTCACAAGCTTAGCTTCGACTCTAGCTATCTTCATGAGAGGAATAAGGAATCAGCAACGAGCAGACATCAGGGTTAAAATACATTCACGAGATTCAATACTAAAAAATAATCGAATCCCCCTAAAAGTAATAAAAATATAGCAACAAAGGAAAAACTTTGAAAAAACCTTCGGGAACTAGACCAAATGCGGTCTTGTATGCTGAGTTGGCCAATCAAGCTGATAATACAATGACTAGACCCCTTGTTCATAGTTAGCTGGATTTTTCTTTTCCCCTTTTTTTGGGCTAGCCACGTGTATTCTCTTGTTGGAGACAATCTTGTTTAAAATATTATTGGACATTAAGTATGAGTACCTTTTCTAGCAATGATTCAAATACTAATTCATCACATTGTGAAGGACTAATTCAAATATTAATTTATCACGTTGTGAGGGATTAAATCTTTCTTACCCAACTTCTGTCAGTTGATAGCTAGCCTGATTTAAGCATTCCTAGTGCTTGCGATATTATATGGCCATATTAAAGAAAGAAGATACATAAAAGTGTGCAGCAAGAAGCCCATAATCCAACACCTTTGGGGATCCTTTGGTAAGCCCATGATCAATGATGCTTTATTCTCATGGCTTGGCGTCAATTTATTGGATTTAGAACTTAGTAAAGGTTAGTTAGAAAAAATTTTTAATACTAAATATAAAAGCTTAATTCATTTAATTTCTCGTGCTTCTCATTTTTCTTAAGATTAATCTATCCAACTTATCAATTGATATATAATCAATGTTAGTAAGACTATTTTAGGAAGATTATGTCAATTTTGTTAGAATTAAGTAATTTATTTATCCTTTTAAATTTCTCTAAATTAATTAAATAGTTCTTACTAAGAAGTATATTCTCCTAAAAAAAAAAGATAGAATTATTATCTATAGATGGCTTGATTAGTTCTTGATAAGCCTCCAAGTCATTTGAATGATAGTTGTTAATTAGTTGCGTTCGACTTAACTGGGGGATTCTGGCTATTGGGTAAATGTTGGATGGTTGTTAACATAATAACATAGGTGTTATCCTAGTAATTAAGTGCTTATTATTGTTGGGTCATGGTTTGGGCATATGGTAATTCATTTGATGGACTTAAACGTAGGCTTTTAAGAGTAGAAAAAGGTGTAATCCCCTAAATATTTTGTTAATATGTAAATTTGAAAACAGTTATTGTAGACAATTATGTGCTGAGTCTTGGGTTTGGCTCTAAGCCTCTAACTCGACTTTCCCCCTGTAAAACTGATTGTGCATTCTTCTTTTTTGGTTAATCTTCAAACTAAAAGAATATTTTGGACAATTAATTGTTCGCAGACAAAAGGAAATTATTCCCTTCTTCAATCCTCTTTTTCCGCCAACCCATTCTTCAATCCTAAATATAGAAACCAGATAATTAATTTATAAATATTTTAAAAAATTAGTTATGTTAATTATTTATGGCAAATATATATTGGTTTCAGTAAAATACTTCCTTTAATCATCATCATTATTCATGAAAATATCCTGTGATATATACATTAATAGGAATAGTTTGGAAAACAAATTATGAATTGGGGATATAATTAAAACATATTGAGGTTTTATATTTAAAAACAAAAGCTTATCAACCAGTTTCTACGTTTAAGATTCGAAAGAATAATTATTAAGAAAACCTTAAATCACTGTAATAAATAAAGGACACAAAAATTTAACATCTATTCTCTTGGAGGGTGAATTCAATTATTTCCAAAGAAATATATTATTGAAGCATACTCCTTTGGTCCTATTTAGAGGGTAGAGAGAAGTTTTTTTTGTCCTATTTATAAGTCACTTCATTAAATTTTTAGTGTGAATGTACTATTTTGTTCTTCATTTATCATAATATAAATAAGTATCTCTTTTGAAAGATGTATATATTAAATATGGGTAAAGTTAAAAAAATTATTATATTTTAATAAAAAATTAATATATTTTAAAAGGTTTTTTTTTAAACTGTATAAAATATATTAAAAATATCTTATAAATAGATCCAGAAAACTAACGTGCTAGAAGTTCCGCATTAGGTATAAAGAGGGCTTTCTCATGATATTGATAGGGAAGTGAAAGTCAAATCAAACTCCAATACTCGATTGTTAATATAAGGAGTCAAATTTGTCAGGCACTCAGAATCAAATTTATCTTCCCATACAGTGCCAATCTAACGCGAAATTTCTAACTTCATGCTAATACAGCATTCTCATCATTAATGTTTTTGTAATCAATACAAGGAACAAAATGACATCACTTGAATAGACATTGAGGAAGATGCAGAGAAGTTGAAGACGAACCATTTTTCTCCTTCCGCATAATAAATATCCATATCCATCTCATCTCCTTCCAAAACAATATGAAGAAGCAGAAACTAAGCGATCAGAGCTCTGTTTTCATGGCGAAAACAACTCATATAGCTGTGATTGCCAGTGCTGGGTTCAGCCATCTCGTCCCAATTATTGAGTTCTCCAAGCGACTGGTTCATCTTCATCCAGATTTTCATGTCACCTGTATAATTCCCTCACTTGGGTCTCCTTCTTCTTCCTCCAAATCTTACCTTCAAACCCTCCCTTCAAACATAAACCCTATTTTCCTCCCTCCAGTACCTATCAATATGCCTCAAGACAACCACCATCCTGGCCTCCAAATTCAACGTACAGCGACTCTCTCACTACCTTACATTCGTGAGGAATTGAAGACCTTGATGAGTTCAAGTAATAAGCTTGCAGCTTTAATTGCTGATGTTTTTGCCATGGAAGTGCTAGATATTGCTTTGGAACTCAACATATTATCTTACGTGTACTTCCCATTATCTGCTATGGTTTTATCTCTCTATTTCTATATCCCCAAGTTGGAGGAGGTTGTTTCTTGTGAGTTCAGAGACCTGCAAGATCCCATAGAGATGCCAGGTTGTGTTCCAGTTCATGGCAGAGATTTGACAGACTCTGTTCAAGATCGAAGCAGTCTAGTTTATAAGCAATTTCTCGAGCGATCCAGAAGGTTCAGTCTTGCAGATGGAGTTCTGGTCAACAGCTTTACAAAATTAGAGGCTCAGACTATAAAGGCCTTACAGGAAGATATGAAAGAGAAGAAGAAGCCTCAGATATATCCGGTTGGACCCATTTTACATAGTGGGTCAAGTGGGGATCAAAACGCGTCGGGCTGCTTAAAATGGCTCAATAATCAACCACCCAAATCTGTTCTTTATGTTTCTTTTGGGAGCGGAGGGACACTGTCACAAGAACATCTCAATGAACTGGCTTTAGGGTTGGAACTAAGTGGTGAAAATTTTTTATGGGCTGTGAGACCACCAAGTAATGTTGCTAGTGCTGCTTACCTTGATTCCTCAAATGATCAGGATCCATTAGATTTCTTACCAGAAGGGTTTTTGGAGAGAACCAAAGAGAAGGGTTTTGTTATTCCCTTGTGGGCACCTCAGATTCAAATCCTTAGCCACAGTTCCACTGGTGGGTTCTTAAGTCATTGTGGTTGGAACTCCGTTCTTGAAAGTCTACAAAACGGAGTGCCATTAATGGTTTGGCCACTCTTTGCAGAACAGAGGACTAATGCTGTTTTGTTAACCGATGGTTTGAAAGTGGCATTGAGGCCAAAGGGCAAGGAAAATGGCATAGTGGAAAGGGAAGAGATTGCTAAATTGGTCAAAAGTTTGATGAAAGGTGAAGAAGGTAAAGAGATTCGTAAGAGAATTATGGTTTTAAAAGATGTTTCAGCTAATGCTCTTAAAGAAAATGGTTCTTCTACAGAAGTACTTTATCAGTTGATTCTGAAATGGAAGAATTTGGATGGGATATAGGACGACATTAGTTTTTTCCCCCCCCCCCAACTTTTGTCTTTTGGGTTTAGAAAGAATTTCAAATCAGTATATCAATATGGAAAGCAAAAATACTTATAGCAAGTGCTGTTCACTAGTATGAATAATGCAGCTCATAATAAAATATGTAGAAAACTGATTTCTTTATCTTTTTTCAAATGACAGGTAATACTAAAGTTTGGTGTCAATTGATTTTGGGGCTTTATGGCACCATATCATCTCATTATTTTGCATGTCACTAGGGACAGAGGAATTGAAAAGAAACTGATTTTGGGTTATTATGTTAGATTGCAAAAGGATTAAAATGCTGAAAAAATAAATAAACAAAGCCAAAGCAAACCAAAATAGATCGTTTTAGTGATGGAGTATTATGGCTATTCACAAGACAGGACGAGGACGGGGACAGGATCAGGATAGGCCCATCCCAATGAATAGGAATGGGATGAGATTTTCATCCCATGTCTTGTCCCCTTCCAACGGGACCAGAACCGGAACGGGACATCATGTTTTCCCTTTTTTTAAAAAAAAACACAATAATTTTTTGTATGAATTTTTTGATGTTCTAATGTTTACTTTTCATTGGCTAAAACATTATAAAAAAATTATTTAAGAAGCTCAATTATATATATAGTACAAAAGTAAAAAGCAATACTATAAAAAGAATCATAAAAGACGCACTATATAATAGCTTTATGAATGATTTTATTAAGAAAGAAGATTTTGTTGAGATAATATTGCAACTTAAGAGTTAAAAATCACTATAAAAATAATAATAATAATTACTATTATAAGTGAATTGAATAATTTAATAATAATTATTAATAAATAATTTTTAATAAAAAAATCTAGTCCCGCTTATTGTGCCTTCCTATAGCCGTCCCGTTCCAAACTCATCAGGACTGGAACAGGATGAATTGAACACTCCTATGCACTAGATTTCGGATAATTTCATCCTGGAACCAGTGAAGAGAAGCAAAGTGCCATGCACTTGAGCCCTAACCTCTCGACTCCACCTCCTCCATATATCAGCCATCGGTTCCTCTGCTTCCTCTTCTTCGAAGCAGTCGACCTTCCTCCTTTGAGCATTCCATTATCATATCATATGTCCTTCCTCTTCTTTGAAGAAGGAGGCGGCGCCTTGCATTTCAAAAATTACGGGTATGCAGGGACCAGATTGGACCGAATTTGTTATCAACCCAAAGTCGGGTCCAATAAAAATCTCGGGATGAAAAAGACGACCTGAGGTTGGGTTGGATTGGACTTGATTCACTAGACTGGTCGAGGTAGTCCAAGACCACAGTTTAATATTTTTAAAAGTTTTTCTTTAATGGGAGCAAGATTGCAACTTACTATATAAAATTTTGCATATATTTTGATCCAAACTTCATCTAATTTGAACATTTCCTTTTAATTTCTCAATAATGTCATGTTTTATTTATTAATCCTCATTAATATAGATCTTATATTATAGAAAATATATATACATGCTCATTACTTAGGAAGTTAATAGATGAATCTCAATTATTTGAAGACAAAAAACTTATATAGAAGAATTAAAACAAATTAAAATTATATAAATAATAGTTAAAAATTTTAAAAAAATCGAGTCAAACTGGACTAGACCAATTGGTCTGAGGGGCTATTCCCTAGTCCAGTCCAGCCTAATGAGACCAGTTCAATCCAGTCTTGTTCCAGACTAATTTTTTCTAGACCAGACTGGATTGGGTTTGCTCGAGTTGTATTAGAGCATACCAAACTATCGGGTTTTTGCACAGCCTTATCAAACATGGTGAGTTTCAAGCTTTTTTTTCCCCCTTTCCAAAGACTTGCAAAACAAATTGAGATAATTTTTTTTTCAGCTTTTCAATTCTTTTTTTTCCCTTTCAAAGAACTACAAAATAAATTGAGATAATATAGTATCATAAAATACCAAATTCAATTATTTAAGAGCAAAGATAAAAGTATGAGAAAATGACCCTTTAAGCTTTATTTTAATACAATTAATATTTAATTCAAAATAATCATAATAAATGCAAATTAGCCCACTTCAATTAATAAAACTCTAAAAGATATCAAATAACATATTAAGATATAGATTTATCTGTGTCAATTTCTGACAAATATCTTCTTCTTTTTTTTTTTTTTGTAGATTGGAGTTTCAACGTTTCTAAAAACTTTGCAGTGTTCCTTAAAAATGGTACCGCTGGATGCCTCTGCAGGTAAAGATTTAGTGTGATATAAATTTCCAGATCTGCAGTTATTTTGTCTTTCTTGATTCTTTTTTTCTCCTTATTTTGCTCAATGTCCTTCTTAATTCTTCATCCATATGATTAAGAGAACAATATGACTATGGATATTTTTAAAAAAACAAAAAACAAAACAGACCACGGAAGACTAGGTTGTCCCCTATTGCTATTTAGTAGGTTTTCTCATTCTTAATATAGGAGTTTGTTGAGGGATTTATTTTAATCATAAATATTAAATCTCAATTGAGTTTGTCTTCGGAATTCATAATTTTTTTCTAAATTATTTCTATTAATTGCATATATCAAAATGAGTTTTAATTAAAGAAGATAATGATTAAAGAGGGTAATTTAGAGAAACTAACACACATTTGTTACAATTACTTAATTAAATTAATTATCATCTTTAATTTTTAATATAAGAGTTAAATAACTAATTTATAAATATTAAGAAAATTATTTAAGATAGTTATTTATAATAAATAAATATTCTTTTTTTTAAAATATCCTTATTAATTATGTGCATTTGAATTGCTTATTGATAGTAACTCTTTAAGTTTGCAATCACCATAAATATTACTTGAAGGCAAAATAGACAAATATTGAAGACAAAGTAGATTGGGCTTCAAATTTATAACCAAATCAAATCTCTTAATTGCTTTTGTATTAAGACCTGGAGACTGGATGTAGTATTTAATATCTACAAATTAGTTATGTAACTCTTCTATTTAAAATTGAATGAAGGATATTGTGTATATTATGTAGTACTAATTCTTCCGGTTATTAATATAAGAGTTAATTTAACTTTCAATTAAGGCTTAAATATATGACCCAGTTTATTTTATCTCTTATATTTATTCATTTTTCCCAAATAGTCTTTTTAATAGTTGTACATGTCAAAAGTTCTATCAAATGATAGTTCTAACTAATATACATGATTAGTAAGGATATTCTAGAGAAGACAACACCTATTTGTTGCAAATAAGTAATTTAACAAACTTACTTAATTTATTAAAATTAGTTAACTAACTTTTATATTTATGATCTAAGGTAGTATCATTTTTCATCTTTCAAGAAATACAATCGGGGAATCTATAAGACAAACATTATGATGAAATTGAGGAAGCTGAACTCAATTAGAATATTACTTCCGATTCTTAATATAATAGTTAGATAACTAATTTGGAGAGATTAAATAAGTTAGTTAAATTTTTATTTGTAACAAATATGTATTGAATTTCTTAAATTACCTTTATCAAATCATGTACTATGAAACTAGATTTGGGTGAAATTATCTTACACTCAATATTCAATAGGGATGTCTTTTAGAACACATAAATTTGAAAAACAAAGTTGATTGGAGCCTTTTATTTAGATTGTCAACTAATTTTTATATTAAAACAAAAAAATAATAAGAAAATAGATGAGTTGAGGGAAAAAATATCACATGGCAACCTGGCAGGGGCCAAGTGCACACGTTTAGTATGTGTTTTTTTTTCAATGTTTTTTTGCTGATAGTTTTTTTTTTTGGTGAAATGCTGATAGTTTTTTATTTTGTTGTTTGTTGCTTTTTTTTTTCATGTTTTAAACGTTTTGGGTCCTCCTTATTTTTTAGTTTATTTAGACTTTACTCAAATTGATCTAATATAAATTACTGGCCTTTTTATATATATATTTTTTACTTACGTTAACTAAAATTGTCTTTTTATTAAAAAAATGTATAAGTTTAGCCGTTATTTAAACTAGTAAAATTATTTATCTGACATCAAACTGAAAATAAATAAGAAATTAAAGATCAACACAAATTTACTTCACATTAGCTCCAAACATTGGTGTGGTTAATAAGATATGAAAATCAATATGATGATTCTATTACATATATAAAGAAATAAATTTATCAAATATTAAAGATTGAAAATATCAAAAAATTAAGAATGATCGAAAGAAAACATAGCACACCTCAACCATTTGCTACAGTTAACTTAACTGTGGCGAAGCACGGCAGTTAATTAACATAAATAGGTTCTTTTAAAGGCAGTGATGAAGGATATGAAGAAAGAGTTGGGGTCAGGGAAGAGGCGCATTTTTTATGTGGATTTCATGGTGAGGTTATTTAATTATGAATTCAAATACCAATGATAGCAATGGAATTAGAAATAACTTGTTCTCTGTTAATGGATTAACAATTTCATGTCATGCAGAACATGATGGCACATGATCCAACCTGAAAAGCCCAAAACTATAAGAAGCTCTTTCTTCCTGAGTTTGTTAGCTACAACTTAAGTGAATATGATTTCATAATTGGTCTTGCTCTTATTAGCCAACACTAGTTTTGTGTTGTCATTTAGCCCAACACATTAGATTTCCACATATTAGACTCCATGAGTGACCATTTTGGAGGTAAGGACAGAATGAAGAAGAAGAAGAAGGTTGTCATCAAGGACCCAGTGGAAATTGCTGTGGATGAATGTGTAAGAAAAAAGTCATTGTGTTTACCCTAATTTTTGAACTCGTCAAATCATTCAACTTTCTATGTTGGTCCTGAAACATGGTGAACCACACTTGAATCTTTTTGTAGAGGAAGAGGTTCAATATTATATTCGACTTGGTCAAGCCAGGACTGGTTGGGAAAAAGCTAATGTCTCCAATGATATTTGCAGAAGTTCCTAATAGAATAACCTGTCAGTCTTGTCAATTTCGAATTCTGTGTGATAAATGAACATGTTAGAGGTGTTAACTAACTGTGTTGATATTGTTGTGTCCACAGGAGGGATTGTGGGGTGCACTATATGATGTAGCTGAGAAGATGGGAACCTAGTGTGACCCTTACTTACATAGAGGAAGAAGTTGCTAGCTTTCATCGTGACCTGACATGGTGGTTGGTGAATCATGAAATGAATGAAAAACGTGACGAGGCATTGGATCTTATTTAAAACCACAACCAACCAAGAACAGAAAGTCAAAGAAAAGGCGTATGTCCTAGATGCTCAATGTTAGGCTCATAATTCACTTGTTCTCTGTTAGATTACTATATGTAATGTGTATTATAGGCTGACCAGATGTGTACTCTGCCATATGAATGAACATGTTCTTATGCTTCACAGAGATTGGTGTCCATAAATTTATGAATGTTGAGATGTAGGAACTTGTAATTTATTCCCCAGTAACATTAATGAGTCTTAGTTAACTATACGAGAACAGATGATGACAACAGTCACATTGGATATGTGCTATTGGTTTCCATTTCTTGTTCAAGTCATTGAATTTTACTTGAATATGTTCAGTTGGTATCCAATTGAAAATGACAACAGGTGATCCAAATATAACAATGATCATGATAAGCATAACCTAATATTCATATATAACATCAGTTTAACATAAACTGTCAATTTAGGCTGATTACATCACTGTCAATTACCAGAACAAATTTAAAAATGACAACAGGTGATCCGAATATAACAACGATAATGATAAGCATAATCTGATACTCATATATAACCTCAGTTTAACATACACTGTTAGCTTAGGCTGATTACATTACTGCCAATGACTAGAACAGATTTGAAAATGATAACAGATGATCTGAATATAACAATGATAACCCTAAACATAACCTAATTTTCATATATAACATCAGTTTAACATAAACTGTTAGCTTAGGCTAATTATATCACTGCCAATAACCAGAACAAATTTAAAAATGACAACAAGTGATCCAACTATAACAATGATAACCCTAAACATAACTTGATAAACCTGATATTCATATATAACATCAGTTTAACATAAACTGTCAGCTTATGCTAATTACATCACTGCCAATGACCAGAATAAATTTGAAAATGACAAAAACTAACTTGCCATTAACAAAAGATAATATCTCCATAACAGTAACTTCCTTTCATGTATTCAATGACAAGTGCACATTAAGATACTGGCCACACTTAATGTTCCCTTGTCACTGACATTTTTATCACCTTCCTTACAAAAAAATGTCTCCACTTAGCTCTTAACTACAACCCCGATCCTAAACAAGTTGGCAAGGGTGGAGCATATAATTATGTACACCAAAAAATGACATATCCCCATTGTACTCGAAACTTCATGATAGGTTAGAATTTCTGTAATTCCTTCTTATGTGTCCAAGTTGGTGGCATCTTCCACATTGGTATATCCGTTTGTTCTGGAACTGTGATTCATCTCTGTTTACTTTTGGCCTTTCGGGTGGTCGAGATGTAATGAGAGGTAGCAAGAATATTTGCTCACTAACATTTCCTATCCTATAGTACTCATTTTGGGTAAGCATGTCTGTTGTTACCATAGGAATTATACTGCAAGCATAAATCTTTTCTTGTGATAACTTTTTATAACAATTATCAACATAATCATAAACATTGCCATAGACAACCTTAATGGCTGCACAAGCATGGCAACAAGGGATTCCTATCATTTGCAAGATCTACAACTGCATTGGTGTAGTCTAAGATCAAACCGATGGTCTCCACATGATGTTGTGACCTTTACTCTTTCCCCACCATAATTTTCAACATACATATGCTCAAACCCAGCCACCGTATCCATCATCTTACTGTCTATATTTGGATCAATACAATTCTTCCATTTGGTCATAGCCACATAGGAGGCATGCAGCTTTCTTGCTACTTTCTCTCAGTGCTTATGGATCAATTAGGGTATAATATGCTTTCTCTCATTCACCATCCATGCATTAAATGATTCTGCTATATTACTTATAATATTGTCCCATCTTTTACATGGGAACATGCTTTTAGTCCACCTATCTACATCCCTATGACTAATAAGCCAATCAAATAGCCTTGGAGAAAAGGCTCTCATGTCATCCATTGCTGCCTCAAATTTCTCATCCATCCTTACATATGCAATTTTATCTAATAAATATAGTGTATCTTCCTTTGATCTGTCATTTGTCCTTGTTTGCCCCTTATTTATTTTCATGACTTCTAAACTAAAATTCTCCTTGATGTATCTATAACAAAAGGCATGCATTTGACCACTAAAGATTGATGCCACTCCTCCGATGATAGCATTGTGTAGATCTGATACAATCGTAACTTTCACAGAACCCAGGAATTTTTTTATTGTATAGAAAAACCACGTCAAGTCATCTAGTGTTTCTCCCTTGACAATTGCAATTGCAAACAGCAGTAGCTCGTTATCTGCATTATAAGCTGAAGCTGACAATATTGTCCCATTGTATGGTCCGCTTAAGTGAGTTCCATCAACATACAAAATATACCTCGCGCCACCCAAGAAACCCTCAATGCATGACCCATAGGCTATGAAAACATGCTCAAACAGGTTCCTAATATCAGTCCATCCAGTCACAGTTTTTTCATATGTTTCCTTTAGCCTTTCGCATACCCATAGTATGAGCATGTATGATTGTTTAGACCTACCATATATGTCTTCCAATGACTTCTCTTTTGCTCTATAATTCTATTTATATGTTAGATCAATCCCATACTTTCGTTTCAACTTCTTCCTTATCTCAGAAGTGTGTTTGTCTACATGACCCCGCATCTCATCAATTATTATTGATGAATTCAAACTAGCTCTTCCGCTATGCATCACTTCCAAACTATTTTGGGAAGAAAGAACATGCCAATTCATAAATATTGTTACTTGCAACACATCACAATTCTTCCCCACATTAGGGGGCCTATTTCCTCCATTATTGTCACATTCACCAGCATTTTCTTCACTGAGCCAGTCATAATCATAACACAAACTAATAGGAGACGTATCCAATTCCAGTTCCATTTGCTGTGACATACCCATGAATCTTTCTATTTTGCATTCACAATGACAAGACTCGTTAACAAGAATGACAAGATGAAATTCATAAATGACAACAAATAGTTAGGACAAACTTCCACTTACATTTCTGCATTGTCCCTAGATTGGGGATCCCCCTGTCCTTTTTCAGCCACATACACATGACTACTGTTCCCAGTTATACATTTCAGTATTGTCATGAAGGTCAATCAATATCTTCTCATCGAAAGCCACTGTGTACTTAATATCATAATTTTTTTCATCACCACCAATCTACTCACATATCATTAGTCTCAATTCTTCAAGTGTCAGCTCATTATTAATGCTTCTTAACCTCACATTACCTCCATTATATCTCACTTCACTTTCGCCATTTGTCACAAATTTTCCTCCCACATGAAAATAACAGAACAGCTCATTCTCACAAGATGACCCAGCTTCAAAATTCATTTTGCTTCATTACCTGCACTAATAATAGAAGTCGAATGATTATATGACTTAATACCATCACCATCAACTTACATGACCATATTAGGATTTGATACATTCATGCTTACAATTTGCAACAAAACACTTATTTCTTTCCTGTCCACACTAATGCTTCATTTTCTCAGAAGCCATCCACTCCATTATTTGAATCCTCCTTTAATATTGTGCCTTTATCTGACACTAATCACTCTGACTATTTGTGACCCCATCAAACCCTTCTCCCTCAGTGTTTTTACTTCCCCATGCATTCACCCTTTGATCATCGTCCTTCCCCACAGGTTCTATATACCCATACCATCTCCCTGCTTCGCTACCCTTTCCACCTCAAAACCAGCCCCACATCGACGACATTGCCATCCAACGGGAACAGGAACATGAACCAGAGCATAAAGGAGACAGAGAAAAGAGAGAGAAGAACAATATAGTCACTGAATACTAACCTCACTTGCTTACTTTGTTCAGCTATTGCTTCACACATTCATGCTGTAACACCATTCTTTCATAATGATCATAATGACTTAAAGTTATGTAATTGCAAGGAAGACACATTCAAATGACATCTACCATGGTAAGAATTTGAAATCTGATTGATAAAAGTTAACTATGGTAAAAAAGATAAAACTAGAGTGATAAAAATCTACCATGGTTAAAGAAAAATGTATACTTAACAAGCAAAAATAAAATTATTTTAAGACTAAGGTTAAAGTATAAATAGAATTTTAAATAGTAAATTAGTAGAGTTACTATGTAAATTGAGTATAACCTTTTTTTTTATAAGAAAAAATGAACACAAAAGAAATATCCTAGGGCCATGGCAAAATTAAATATAAATAGAGGAAACATATGTACCACACATGAGGAATACAACAGAGCCTTTAAGCTCACTCCTCAAGTGCCTTCCCTCATTTTGAACCTTTTCCTAAAAATGTTAAATTAAAGGGGTGAGCACTAACATCTCAGTAACCCAAAGTTTAATTATACACATACAAACCCTTACACAAGTAATTAATATCAGTTATATAAACAACTAATAAAGAACCTTTAATAATCATTTGCAAATGATATAATTAATTTATGACAATCACAAGTATATCCTGTTCATATGCAGTGGATGCTTCCTCCCTTATTGCTCCGTCTAACCTTATTCCGCTGGCTAGAGCCATAGGCTTATTCATGGTTTGGCCCACATACTAGACTAGCCAAAGTTACTCCAGTGCTTGGGATATACCCGGCCAAAAGTACAGACCCCAATCCTAGACAATGGCTCCCCTCCTTAAACAACAAACCAGGAGGTGTCACTGTCCCACGTTTCTCTTCTACAAACCTGCCCAAGTAAGTATTAAGGAACGGGGCCCTAAAAAGGCCAACCACTTTGCGCTAAGTGGAGGCAAACCACATGGTCACAGTATATCTTATATACTAATGTCATAAACTCCTAGTCCAACCGTCAATGCATGTCATGAATATGCAACATGTAACACCTCACTTTTAATATACTAATAGATCATTTTTAACGCTTGTGAATCACTAACACCAGGTTTCCATCCTGGAAAAAGACAGAGAATTTTTTTTTTCCCCTTTAACATTGGAATCCGTTGATCAAATGTTTCAAACCTTCAGATAACAGATTAGTGATCCAATATCAACCCTGCTTTCAACTCAATCTATTATCACCTAAAATAATTTCATACTATACAATCTTATAATATTATATTAAAAAATAAAGCAACGCTCACCTCCTTTTTCTAAAGGATACAAAATAATATTTCCATAAAGCAAGTAAAGTTACTTGCCCGAATATTTTACTATACAATTTACAGAATTATAACAGGTATCTCTACTCTTCAATCAGCTCACCTTCTTCTTAAACATCCTCCTTATCCTTCGAGTTACTAGCCTTCGCTGTTCATCATGAATTGGGGGGTGAGATTCCGAAGAATCCCCGTAGTAGTAATTTCCATCAAACAAATGTGCAGATTACATAAAGAATGCAAAACAAGCCAAAGTGGAACATAACCTTGCAAGCTAATGCAATTAAGCATTTATGCACAATGACAGATATAAAAGCTGAATAAATAATGTGCACATACCTGGCAATCACTGCCCCATGTCTATTAGACAAGCTGAATAAATAATGCGCTAATAATTGGCAATCACTGCCGCGCATATAATTGGCAATCACTGCCGAGCATATAATTGGCAATCACTGCCGCGCATATCATTGGCAATCACTGCCGCGCATATCATTGGCAATCACTGCCGCGCATTTAATTGGCAATCACTACCGCGCATATAATTGGCAATCACTGCCGCACAAATAACTGGCAATCACTGCCGCGCATTTAATTGGCAATCACTGCCCCCTGTTTATCAGCTGCACGTGGTCACGGCTAAAAATCCATGCAAGGAATTAAGGATTACATATTCTCATGCTTTAGAAAAGTAATATGGCACAAACAAACATGCAGCAATCATACACAAGTGTAAGGGAGGAAAGAACTACTACCTGGTCCGCATCCCTCCAAATCAAACCTTACCGTTCTCCTTTCTTTCTGCTTCTTGGTGGGCTTGAGCAGATATAAAAACCTATTATATTAGTAAGGGTAGGTTAATGCTTGATCCAACATAATTTATAAATTAAATAACTCTCTTTAAATCCCAATCTCTTTCAATCTCTACCCTCACTTAATAGTTGGTCATCCTGGACAATTTTTCCTTATTTAAACTATTCTCTTTGGAATGTTTCCTTCCTTATCTCAACCCAAACAGTTACTTTACTTAGTAACTGGTTATCTTAGTCAAATATATTATCTTTAATTATTGTATTTAAGGGTAACGCCATGTCTCCCTATTCCAATTCCAACTCCACTATTAAGTGGTTGGTATCGTGGAAAAAGAAAAATATATATACACACACATTTATTTGAATTTCATTCATCTCTTTAAATTTTCATGAAACCTGACCAATCTTTAGCAAACTTGAAATTCATAAACAATTCCAAACATGTACCCGTTGTTCGGACAGCAGCACAAATATATATTCATAGTAGGCTCTAAACATCTCCTTTCCATTGAACCCATAGCTTCATTACAACAACCAACAAATATACATATATAAAACCCAAACCGATCCCTTCTCAGTGTTTCGCTCGAACTTGCTCATCAGTTCATTAAGGAACGGATCTAATTGAAGAAGGACATCGTTTAAGAATGACCCAAACACTCCAAATGCTCCTATATGACAAATCTGGAAATTTTCCAGATTCAATGTCATTAACTTCCAGCTCCCATGTTCAGTACACAAGCACTCGAATATGTGTGTGTGTATCACACTTCATTCTTATCCTTCAACCTGAACCAACTGAACCTATATAGAGATATATATATATATATATATATATATAAAAGCAAGAGACAGCAAGTTTGGATCAATTTTGAGCACTGCACTTCATCTCTATCGAACCCGATACCCTTGATAAACTGAACAACAAAGTTCAGTCTCACAAAATCATCATTAACAGAATCAAATATCAAGCAGCTTCATATTTAAATAAATCACATCTTCTTTCTTCGTTTCCTTTATGATTCAACACTCATGCACACCCACGCACATCTATATATATATATATATATATATATCTATTCTATTACTTTAGATTATAAAATTCCAATCCCATGACAGCACTCAAAGCGACACAGACCAAGAAATATTAAGTCTTTTACAGCACTCACTTCACAGCCATAACATGCTCTGTCGGGGGATTCAAGAAACAGAGACGAAGAGAAGGACCTTTAGACCGAATACACACACGCAAAACATATATATGTACACACTTATATTTATCAGTTTCGGCCACCAAGAGCCAGAGCACCGACACAGCCTTTCAGATATCACATGCAGATACGAAGATCAAAACGCAACTCTGTTTTCTTTCTTTCCAAGATCTTAGAAACCGACATCCATAGCTCCAAAAATTAAGCCCCTGTTCGGTAATCTCAAAACAGAGCATCAACACTACATGCAAGCCCAAAAACTGGTATCATACACTTCAATCGGCCATAAAACACTAGCTCACCGAAGCTCTTCTCCTTTTACTCACTTTCTCTCACTACCCGTCTCTCACTGTCCCACTGTCAAATTCCATAACCATGCAACAGAATCCAGAAACAAAGACAGCAAAGGAACACATGAGGCTCACCTGAATACTTGATCGGTTTGCATGCAGTTGAAGTATCTTCGATCACCAAGATTCAGCACAGCATCTTCTCCCCTGCTCTCCCTCTCTCGCTCGCGCTCTCACTCTGATTTTCCACGGACACCGAAATGAATGAAGAAGTGGGTGAGTGTCTGATTGTTAAAAGGATGGAGCAACACGTGGGTAACCAGCTGTGTAATGGAGAAAGGATTCAGATGTCTTGAGGAGAAGGCAGCACGTGTTTACAGCATTTCTGGACCATTTTGCCCTCCCAAAATAATTATTTCTCCAATCCTATCCCTTCTCCTATTTTTCTGAAATATAAGATATATCCAGAAATTAAACCAAAATATCATAAATGGATCTTTCTTATCCATTAGCTTCTTTGACCCATAAAATAATTTTCCTAAGAATTTCATATCAAAAGTCAACTCCTGACTATTTTTCTCCTAAAATTATCCATTAAAATTATTTAAGCCACTTTTTGGGGAATGAACTTTTTCAAAATATCTCTAAACCCTCAAAATCATTATTCCATAATTTTCCCCCTTTATTTGGCAAATAAATAATTTTAATAAATTTTTCTCTTTTCTACTCATCCTAAATCATAAAATTCGGGGTGTTACACAACAAATCCAATACATGCAAGCATGCTTGAAAGAAAAGAAATCATTATAAATTTCCACAACACTAATCACGCATAAAAGAGAATTCAAATAATAGAAAATAATACAATCCTATCCTTTTCCCTTTTCAATCTTATCAATTTATTTGTGTCATTTAAGCATACATGTGTATGTATATATATGTATATATATAATACCATCATTATACATTTAATCACAACAGATAAAGCTTACACATACATGAAATAAACCCCAAGTTACCTGATTTCTTCTACCTCTCCAGCAATCACACAATAAAGTTCTCAAAGAAAGTCTACAAAATCAACATGATAAAATATTAATTTAACTTGAGACAATATATATATATATATCCTAAACTTATTTTAAAGATATATGAAAGTTACTCTGAGACTTCACAGTTATCCTAGAGGACTCATAATAAATATTAGGGCTGCACAGAAAAGTCTGGAACCCGGTCAACCCGGTCCGACTCGAGGAAACCCAGTCTGACCCGGTCCGAAAAAAGCTGTCCAATCAGGAGACAGGACCAATCGGGTCAGACCAAAATACCGGGTAAGACCGGGTTAAGGACTGATATATCAGACCATGTGGTCTAGCCTGGTCCAAGTAACCCTTTTTTTTTTTTTTAACATCTATATGGGATATATTAAATTTAAGCCGAGCCCAACCCAACAAGCATCGACTGCCTGACCTTCTGCAGTTCTGCCCTTGCATCCTTTTCCCTTTCACGGCTAATTCAATATGTGCCCTAACCATTCTCTACTTTTCCCTTTCACGGCTTGAGTTCTCAATCATCTCCTCATTTCCTCAATTCGCCGCCCTATCCGTTCTCTGCTTTTCAGTTTTCCCTTTCACGGCTTTTTGTTCGTGATTATTGACTCCTCGCTTCCTGAGTTCGCTGCGCTTCTGCTTCAACTTCAGCTCCTCAGCTAGCTTCTTCTCCAAATATTGATTAGCTTGTTGTTCATGGAAGGCTCATTCAAGACTCTGAGTAGCTTCTTATTCTTGACCTCTTCTTTTTTTGCTTGCTTTTAATCTCCTCTCTGTATATAGTTGTAAAAGAGTGATTCTACGGTTTATTCTGTGCACATCAACCATTCCATTTTGCTTCTATTTGATCAGAAATTGAAGAATGTTTGATCGCTGATGTTGTTTCCATCTTCGCGGGTTTTGATTTGCATATTAAACTATTGATCTTTTTAAGGCTTGATTTGAATCTTATTGGGTTCCATCGTGTCTTTGTTTCGGCGCAAGCATGTGCTCTGCTCACCTAGCTCATGCCAACTCCACATTTGCCGTTATATTAAAGTCATGCCCAAATGCTGTTGGCTTTTATGATCGAGAGCGTCCTAACTTCACCTCTAGTTTTTATTACGCATGGTCCCTCCCTCCCCTTCTCCACTACGTTGCTTCACTTTTAGTGTTGTTGTGTGGCGTTTCTATCAGAGTTTGCTTGCACGATTTTACAATTGCTTGTGTTTGCTTGTTCTGAGAATTGAGTAAATGGCTTACAGTCGCTTGTGTTTGCTTGCACGATTTTACAGTTGCTTTCCCTTTTTTTTTTTTTGGGTGTTGGGGAATTGGGGGAGATGGCTTACAAATAATGAAAATTGAACAAGCAGGAAAATTATGCTGTAAAGATATTTTATAAAATAAAAAAAAGAAAACCAACCTGGACCAGTCCGGTTACCTGGTCGGACCAGTCCAACCCGATCCTGGTCCCGGGCCTAACCGGACTGGACCAGACAGCGGACCAAAATGTCCAACCCGTTGATTTTTCAGACCAGACTTCAGACTGATGGTTAACCCGGTCCAGTCCAGTCTTTGTGCACCCCTAATAAATATTATTAACTTCTTATAATTAATGTTTTGTAAGTATTATTAAAATTTAACATTTTATAATAACTTCTATGAAATCCTTACTTTACATAAAATCCAAAAATTCTCAAGTTTATATTCATAACAAATGTTGAATTTCTTTTATACATACATATAATATTTCTAGAAGAGAGGAGCACGAAAACAAATTGAAGAGCTGCGTTTTTTCCCCCTATCAATAAATGTATGTGCGGACAAAAACATGTTAGGAGGAAGAAGGCAAGGAAAGAGAGGAATCAATGGAACAAAGAAAAATTAAAATAATGAGAAGAAGACATGAGAGAGGTAAGTACACACCTATATATATAACTCTATATATATATCTATGTATGTTTTGGGGTTGGTGATAATAATAAGACCTACGGGTGAACAGGGAAAAAGAACAAAGAGGAAGAAGAACAAGGGGAATTATGAGGGAAAAAAATGAATTAAAAGGGAAAAGAAAACAAGAGTTGTAGATTTTACCTTGAATGTATGTAGATTTATGAGGATGGGATGCCTAGATAGCAGAAGAAGGAGCAACTACTTTTGAAAGGCCATAACAATGAAGGCTAAATGAGAAATTGAGTAGTAGCTAGGTAACAAATGTGTGAGGGAAAAAAGAATTAGAGTAGGCTAATATATTGTTAAAATTAATAAATTTACCTTTACTTAATTTAATTATATATATATATCTTATCTTAATGTTATTATTGATATATCTAACTATATGAAAATCTCCAAGATCATGGGAAGAGAGAGATATATATATTTTAAAATTTAAACCAGTTTTTTTTAATTTAACTTCCCATTAAATTTAATTTCACATACAAGATTTCAAATGTTTTGGATTTCAATGCGTTTCACCTTCTTTTTTTTTTTTAAATTGTTTTCTATTATTTCTTTATTTTCAATACACATATATAAATTTTTTTTATATTTTTCAATGCACTTATTTATGTGTATATACACCCATACAAGGTAACTGTTTATGATTAATTCCTTCAATTTGATTCACTTCTAAATCTCTTATTTCTTTAATCTTTTATGATAAACTTGAAAAATTGATAATTTAATTCTCTTAGTTCTTCTTTAAATAATCATTATTACTATAAAGTCCAAATAAAATTTGGGATGTTACACATGCTCTCGCGTTTATGGTCCCCCTAAACTTTTTCCTCCAACTCCCGCCACAACTTTTACAGCTCCACCGAACATGTTGCTTTTATGGGTCATCAAGGGCTTTTTAGTAATTGATCAACATTTGCATAATCTCCTATTAGGCAACACTTCCCAATTTGTTAATATATTTGCTAAGCTTCTTATTTTAACATTTCACATTTTCAGACTTCTTTATTTGTCATTTTTCCTAGATTTAAGTTTGATGTATAAAGATTTTATTTCAAGTGAAGCCTTCTTAATCATTCATTTTTAGCGTTTGTATTAGGAACCTCAATCTCATAACATAGTTAAATTTCTAGATCAGACACTAGTTTGGAAAAACACCTTGTCAATGTCGCATCACGGTTAGATTCTCTGTCGTATGATAGACAGAACCCTCTAACAGATAGGAAAGATATTACTGGCTCAAGCTTTCACAAGAGAAGAGAAATTTATTAGAATGAACTGATGAGGAAAACTTCAGCTCAAAAAGAACTGATGAGGAAAAGGCGCAAGTATTTCATAGATAGAATTTTGATCCAAGGTGAGTTTTGAGATCCCCATACTTGCAGGGTTATCTTTATATAGACTCTCGACTAACGTTAGAATTTCTCATGAAATAAAGTTGGCATAAGATTATGACATAACTAAAGCTTGAATCCTTCATCGCATAAAGTTGACATGGACATGACAAAAGCTAAAATCTCTTTATTTTAAACAACTTTACTGAAGTAGTTACGACATAAAAATAAAGCATGTCATAACAGCATATTGGACTTGAATGGTACAATATCGCCATTTGGACTTAGGTTTTGTTTGGTTGGAGGGGAGGGGAGGGGAGGGGAGATTTCTTGTTTGGTTCACAAGGGGAAGGGAGGGGAGAGGATTATAAATTGACAAATATGCCCTTATTTTTATATTTAGACTTATTTATTCTTTTATTATAATATTTATATCAAAATTATTATTTCCTAATTTATCAATTTCAAAAAAACCAATTACCTCACTTATATGTGATAAAAAAATTATAAAATAAAAGTATAATATATATGAGAAAAGTGAATGGGAGAAAAAAAGACAAGACGTTAACTATATAATAATACCCTCCACATATTAGGAAATAAAATATATATATGATATTAACAGTGTCATTTTATAATTATAATATATATTAATATATATAATTAATTAATATATTAACATATATGCATATTATATTTTTGTGTGTGTGTATATAACTGAGCGATTGCGAAAGGAAATGCGAAGGTAATCATGCAAAACCAAAAAAATAATAAGAGGGCACCACTGGAATATTCAAAAAATGGCATGGACATATTTGTTCAAATTCTCATAATATTTCTCTCCCCTCTAAAAACCTCCAATTTGGGAGGGGAGGAGGGGGAGGAGAGGGAGCACAAAAAAACAATTTTTTTAGCTCCCTCCCCTCCCCTCCTCCAACCAAACACATCCTCCCATCCCCCTTGTGACAACCGCTCTTTCAAAACCATTTTAGATTAAATCCAACAATTTATTTGAATGATTAACCATGATAGAAAAGAAGAAACCTTAAAATTTTAAAATCGCTATCATGGTTAAAAGAAATAAACTTATATTACGAGCCACATCAATCGTTCACTTGGGCCTTGGACTTTCAAAGTCCAGAAATATCATTCAACCCGTTAGCCCAAACCAAACTTATACTTTCAAACACACGAACTGATAAAACATTTTAATATAAGTCATAGAGCCATTAGTCAAAAATCAACACTATCAAAGGAGTGTAATACGCAAAGTCTAAAATGTCTCGGACCTCCTCACGGCCCTATCATACCAGATAGTAGTAATTAAAAGTATTATTTTACATCATGATAGTAGATGAGCCCTATGTGGCAATATATAACAAGTCAACACATAGAACAAAAGCAGGGAGGCTATACAAGCTATAACAGCACACTATGCCTCCGGAGCCTTCCCTGATGGGCCACCACCTGAACTATCGCCTGAAAATGTTAAACCACGGGGTGAGACAAACGCCTCAGTAACCAACTTTCCAACTCATCATACATACTAACACGTGCTCGTGAGGTGTCAAGTGGGACAGTTATTAATTCTCGAGAACTATAGATATAAAATTTCAATCATCCAAACCCTCACTATGGGGGCCAACACACAAGCCACATAAGTCTATCCCTCACTCTGGGGGATCAATCAACCATATGGGCCTATCCCTCACTTTGGGGGACGAATAAGAAGCCACAAGGCCTATCCCTCACTATGGGGACGAAAGAAGAAGCCAACCAATGTGCACCAATGGCGGCCTTACCACGTGGTAGGATAGGACTCAATCCAAAATCCAAATAACAACCAATCATTCACAATATAATAAAAATGTCTCAATCTTTTCTCAGTATAATCCATAAGATATAAATCATATATCTTTTCCAAACTTCTCAATCACAATTCCAAAAATCCCACAAGACAATTTTCATAGCTCAAAAGATATAACATATCTACTCAAGTTCCAAATATCAAATATTATTCTAAAATAGAAAATACTCACAAACAACATATTAGCACATATAACAAGTGGAAAGTGGTTACCTCTCGCCAAAGCAATACTAAGGATTACCACAAGGTCAATCCTTTGCTCAACCAATAATTAATCTACACAATTAATATAACCACATATTAATATAAACTAATTAATTAATTAATTAAACTTCTCTATATTATTTAAATTTTTACTCTAAATTCCCGCAACTCTCATAACCCAAAATTATTAAGTATTTTAAAAACAACTTAAAATTTCTAACAACCCAAATTATTTATTTACCACCTCCAAATTATTTACTTTAATAAAAAGGATTTTCCACAATTTCTAAATATAAAATTATTATGTTCTAAATTCTAAAAACTCATTTTAAGTTTAAACCTCAAAATCAAACTATCAAAAATTCAATAATACTTCAAATATTTATAACTAAATAATCTAATCAAAACTTTAATGGTATAACTACCATATATATATATTTTTCCATAAATAATAAACTTTTTAGCTACAATAATTATTTTAAAACCTCCAGTCACCCAATAAATAAAACTAAACCGATTAAAATCTTAATAATATATCAAACAATCCAAATAAATTATTAACTTAATTTAATCGGTAAAAATAATATAATTCATATATAACAGATTTTTCAACTAGAAAAATTAATTTAAATACTAAAAACTAACAAATAGAGAAATCTAAACCGATTAAAATTAACAACTCATTTACTTCTAAATTTCTATAGTCATCTTTTGTCAAAACTCAATACTTATATCATATATAAGTCTCAAAATTTTCTCTAATCACTATAGTAATACTATAATAGGAAGCTAAAATATATAGGAAATATTTATAAAGAAAGTTTGATAAAAGAGATAATTTTATGTACCTAAAATATCTTCAAAGCTTGCCCTCCTCCTCTACCGTATGCTCCTCCCACTCTATCTCTCTTTCTCTCTTCCTCTCTCACTCTTCTCCCTTTCCTTCCTCCTTGCGTTTGATGCGGAAATGAATTTGGGGGGGGGTATTTAACAACCTAACATTTATTGAGGGGTTGAATTCTACAACCCCCTCCAAAAATTTCCACACCAACGTCAACTTTCCACCGAATTCGGTGGAAAGTTGACTTATATATTTTTTTTTTTTTTTTAAATATTATAATAAAATATTATTATATTATATTATTTTATATTATTTTTTTTTTTTTTTTTTTTTTTTTTTTTTTAGGATATTACAATTCTCCCCACCTAATAAGAATTTTGTCCCCAAAATTCAAACAACCACACACAAGAAATAAAAACAAAAGTAACTCAAAGTGCTTACTAAGAAAACAGGTAAGGGTACTCATAACGCATCCGTTCCTCTGTCTCCCAAGTAGCATCACCGGACTCATGCCCTTCCAAAAGACTTTAACAAGACGGATAGTTTTGTTCCTTAATTGTTTATCCTTAACGTCCAAAATCCGCTCTGGTTCTGCTGGATAGGTCAAATTATCTCGCAACTCGACCTCTTCAGGCTCAATAACATGAGACGGATCAGGATGATACTTTTTCAACTGTGACACGTGGAACACGTCGTGTAAACTGGAAAGATGTGGCGGCAGCGCAATTCGATATGCAACAGGTCCAATCCGCTCCAAAATCTCATAAGGACCCATAAATCGGGGTGTAAGCTTCTTGGCTTTGATGGATCTACCAACACCAGTGACAGGTGAAACCTTCAGAAATACATGATCACCCACTTCAAATTCTAAAGGTCTCCTTCGACGATCCGCATAACTCTTCTGTCGACTTTGGGCCATCAACAACTTCTGCTTGATCAGCTCAATCTTTCTGGTTGTGATGTCCACTAAATCTGGGCCAATAATTGTTCTTTCACTTAATTCAGTCCAACAAAGTGGAGATCTACACTTCCTCCCGTACAAAGCTTCATATGGTGCCATCTGAATGCTAGCGTGATAGCTGTTGTTATAGGCAAACTCAGCTAATGACAAGTGAGTGTCCCAACTACCCTTTAGCTCTATAGCGCAAGCCCTCAACATGTCCTCGAGAGTCTGAATCGTCCTCTCAGTCTGTCCATCAGTCTGAGGATGATAAGCAGTACTAAACTTGAGCTTAGTGCCCATGGCTTCATGTAATGACTGCCAGAAGTTCGATGTAAACCTCGGGTCCCTATCTGAAATGATAGACTCCGGCACTCCATGAAGTCGAACAATCTCATCTATATACAGCTTTGTCAATCGTTCTAAAGAGTAAGTACTCTTGATAGGCAGGAAGTGCGCTGACTTAGTCAATCTATCTACAATTACCCATATCGCATCATAGCCAGCCGGGGTTCTTGGCATACCAGTAATGAAATCCATAGAAATACTATCCCATTTCCATTGGGGAATATCAAGATTCTTTAATAGTCCTGGAGGTCTCTGATGTTCTATCTTGACCTTTTGACATGTCAGACACTTCATTACAAAATCCGTGACATCCCTCTTCATTTTTGGCCACCAGTAGTTCTTTTCAGGTCTTGGTACATCTTGGTTATCCCTGGGTGTATCGTGTAATTACTTCGATGCGCCTCTTCTAGAATAGTCCTTTTGATTTCCTCATTATTAGGGACACAAATCCTCTTCTTGTACCTCAGGATTCCTTCTTCACCAATTTCATAATCAGGCACACCATGGGTCTCCACTTCCTCTCGGATGCTCAATAACCGGTCATCCTCCATCTGTGCAACCTTCAAGTCTCGAAAGAACTCATAATCACCCAAAATTGATTGTAGAGTGGCTGGAGCCTCATGCACCACTTGGAGATCTCTCAATCTCTCTAAGCAGTAGTGTTCCTCCAAACTCATGTGAAACACATGCACCGTTTTCCTACTCAAAGCGTCTGCAACCACATTGGCTTTACCTGGATGATACTTAAGCTCAAAGTCATAGTCCTTGATGAATTCCATCCACCGGCGTTGTCTATTATTCAGTTCCTTCTGATCTATTAAATACTTCAAGCTCTTGTGATCGCTGAAGACTTCAAACTGTGATCCATATAAGTAGTGCCTCCAGATCTTCAATGCAAAAACCACCGCCGCTAATTCCAGGTCATGTGTAGGATAATTTTCCTCATGTGGCCTTAATTGCCTAGATGCATAGGCAACCACCTTTCCTTCCTGCATCAGGACACACCCTAAACCCTTAAGTGAAGCATCAGTGTAAAGGGTGTACGGTTTACTAGGATCTGGAATAGTCAACACTGGAGCCGTGGTCAACTTAGCTTTCAGTTCTTGGAAAGCCGCCTCACACTTTTCACTCCAGATAAACGGTTGGTCTTTCTTGGTCAACTTAGTTAGAGGCATGGCGATCTGAGAAAATCCCTTGATGAATCTTCGGTAATACCCAGCTAAGCCCACAAAACTTCGTACCTCCGTCACAGATTTTGGTGTTTCCCATTTCAATACGGCATCGACCTTGCTAGGATCAACAGCTACTCCCTCGGCAGATACTACATGGCCTAAGAACTTCACTTCTCTAAGCCAGAACTCGCACTTGCTTAACTTAGCATATAACTGATGATCCCTCAATATTCGCAATGCAATGTAAAGATGCTCTCGGTGTTCTTCCTCATTCTTAGAGTATATCAGGATATCATCTATAAACACCACAATAAACTTGTCCAAGTACGGCCTAAAGATCCGGTTCATATAGTCCATAAACACCGCTGGAGCATTCGTCAAACCAAAAGGCATTACTAGAAACTCGTAATGTCCGTATCTGGTACGAAAGGCCGTCTTTGGGATGTCCTCTGCTCTAACTCTTAATTGATGATATCCCGACCTTAAGTCAATCTTAGAAAACACTGCTGACCCCATTAATTGATCTAGCAAGTCATCAATCCTAGGCAAAGGATATTTGTTCTTGATAGTCACTTTGTTCAACTGCCTGTAATCTATACACAATCTCAAGCTCCCATCCTTCTTTCTCACAAACAGTACTGGTGATCCCCACGGTGAGACACTTGGTCTAATAAATCCTTTTTCAAGTAACTCTTCGATTTGCTTTTTCAGCTCTGCCAATTCAGAAGGTGACATTCTGTACGGTGCTTTAGAAATTGGAGCTGTCCCTGGTACTAGCTCAATGGAGAATTCAACTTCCCTTTCAGGAGGTAAACCGGATATTTCCTCAGGAAATACCTCAGGAAACTCCTTTACTACCTCGATTTGGCCTATACCAACTTCTTTATCCGTACTAACGGAAAAGAAAACAGCATACGCCTGACAACCCTTCTGAATACACTTAGTTGCTTGAGTAGCAGACAACCACAAACGACCATTAATAGCCTCAACTATCGTAGTGCACAAAGGAAGAGTTACTATCTTCCTTTTACAATCCAAAATGGCATTATTTGCTGATAGCCAATCCATACCAATAATCACGTCAATACCCTTGAGGGGTAGACAAATCAAATCAATCACAGACTCACGATTCTCAAATTTAAGCACAAGACTTAAACACGCCTGTGTGGTTAACACAGTGGCTCCCGCTGGAGTTGACACTTTCAACATGTAAGACAAATCATGCATTGGAAATTTAAACTTTTGAGCACATTCCGCAGCAATAAAAGAATGAGTGGCACCAGAATCAAACAACACAGGTATATCATGTCCTTGAAGAGAGACAGTACCTCTAATCAGATTAGGAGACATACCAGCTTCCTCTCTAGTCAAAGCAAAAACTCTCCCGGCACCGTGGATCTGAAACTAGGAGTTTGCTGCTGCATCTCTGGACAATTGCGAGCTATATGTCCAAACTTATGGCATCTGTAGCATTCCCAACACTGTCCTGGGTGATTTCTCCCACATCTCATGCAAGGACCACTAACACTTGGGTGGATCTGGCAGGCTCATGGTGGACACTCCGATCTCCCCCTATACGGCTCCCCTGAGGCTGTCTCCTTTGCATAAAGCCTCCACGGGCTGAATTCTTCTGATTCTGGCTCTTGCCTCTGCTTGAGTTACCTGAGCCCCCATAACTGTAGTTATTCTTTTTATTGATTCCTCCCATTGGCCTCATAAAACCAGAGAATCTGCCCTGATTATCCCGACGTCGGCTCTCTTCTACCTCTCGGGTTCTACGAGCTGTCATCCTGAGTTTCGTGCAGGCATCCTCGAAACTCTTAAACTCATACAAGGCCATTTGTTGTTTCAACTCTGGCCTCGCCCGTTCTATCAATTGTCGGGCCATCCATTCTGGATCATCATTCTGCTGCAGGTATGTAACATGCTTGGAGAGGTCAATATACTTGGCAATAAACTCATCCTCATGCATGTTCTCTTGTCGAAGAGCATAAAAAGCTGTTTCTTTTTCTTGTCTCATGGCTGGAGGAAAGTAGTGATCAAAGAACATCTGTTTGAATTCGTTCCAAGTAATCCCCGAGTCATCTATGCCGCTTACACTCCTCCACCACCTCTTAGCTCGATCCCTCAGTAAAACTACCGCTGCTTGTACCTTTTGGTAGGTATTACAGCCACAGCTTTAAATATTGTCTCCATGTCATCTATCCAAGCCTCAGCTTTGTCAGGATCCATACCCCCATCAAACGTCTTTGGGTGATGCCGCTCTATATCCTTCCATACACTTTTAAGGTTCACCGCTTCTTCTTTCCTGGTCGCCTTTGTGAACTACTCTCTTCTCTGGTTCCTTCAATAGAACCCCTGTGGGTGACAGAATTTCCCACAGACGGTCCAGGAAGCCCACTCCCTTCAAACTCTTCCACAGCTTTCTTGACTCTCAAATCTTCCTCCATCTTCCTTACTCTCTCATCTACCACAGTAACTACCACTTCCCTTAACTGTTGCAGTAAAGTCTCCTGGTTAAACTGCAAAGGATTCGGTGGTTGATTAGGTGGGTTTGTGGATTCATCTCCACCCTGATCAGTTTGTCGAGATCGTGTCCGTACCATCCTCCCCACCTAAGGATGGAACCCACCAAAAGAAACACAAAGTAAGGACAAGCACAGACACAAAGTAACAGGGAAGGTTATGTGAGATTATTATATATTGCCACTAAATGCAATGTAATGCAACCCACTTCACAGAATCTTTGGCTCTGATACCAAATTGTGACAACCGCTCTTTCAAAACCATTTTAGATTAAATCCAACAATTTATTTGAATGATTAACCATGATAGAAAAGAAGAAACCTTAAAATTTTAAAATCGCTATCATGGTTAAAAGAAATAAACTTATATTACGAGCCACATCAATCGTTCACTTGGGCCTTGGACTTTCAAAGTCCAGAAATATCATTCAACCGTTAGCCCAAACCAAACTTACACTTTCAAACACACGAACTGATAAAACATTTTAATATAAGTCATAGAGCCCATTAGTGAAAAATCAACACTATCAAATCAGTGTAATACGCAAAGTCTAAAATGTCTCGGACCTCCTCACGGCCCTATCATACCAGATAGTAGTAATTAAAAGTATTATTTTACAACATGATAGTAGATGAGCCCTATGTGGCAATATATAACAAGTCAACACATAGAACAAAAGCAGGGAGGCTATACAAGCTATAACAGCACACTATGCCTCCGGAGCCTTCCCTGATGGGTCACCACCGGAACTATCGCCTGAAAATGTTAAACCACGGGGTGAGACAAATGCCTCAGTAACCAACTTTCCAACTCATCATACATACTAACACGTGCTCGTGAGGTGTCAAGTGGGACAGTTATTAATTCTCGAGAACTATAGATATAAAATTTCAATCATCCAAACCCTCACTATGGGGGCCAACACACAAGCCACATAAGTCTATCCCTCACTCTGGGGGATCAATCAACCATATGGGCCTATCCCTCACTTTGGGGGACGAATAAGAAGCCACAAAGGCCTATCCCTCACTATGGGGGACGAAAGAAGAAGCCAACCAATGTGCACCAATGGCGGCCTTACCACGTGGTAGGATAGGACTCAATCCCAAAATCCAAATAACAACCAATCATTCACAATATAATAAAAATGTCTCAATCTTTTCTCAGTATAATCCATAAGATATAAATCATATATCTTTTCCAAACTTCTCAATCACAATTCCAAAAATCCCACAAGACAATTTTCATAGCTCAAAAGATATAACATATCTACTTAAGTTCCAAATATCCAATATTATTCTAAAAACAGAAAAATACTCACAAACAACATATTAGCACATATAACAAGTGGAAAGTGGTTACCTCTCGCCAAAGCAATACTTAGGATTACCAGAAGGTCAATCCTATGCTCAACCAATAATTAATCTACACAATTAATATAACCACATATTAATATAAACTAATTAATTGATTAATTAAACTTCTCTATATTATTTAAAGTTTTACTCTAAATTCCTGTAACTCTCATAACTCAAAATTATTAAGTATTTTAAAAACTTAAAATTTCTAACAACCCAAATTATTTATTTACCACCTCCAAATTATTTACTTTAATAAAAAGGATTTTCCACAATTTCTACATATAAAATTATTATGTTCTAAATTCTAAAAACACTCTTTTAAGTTTAAACCTCAAAATCAAAATCAAAATATTCAAATACTTCAAATATTTATAATTAAATAATCTAATCAAAACTTTAATGGTACAACTACCATATATATATATTTTTCCATAAATAATAGACTTTTTAGCTACAATAATTATTTAAAACCTCCAGTCACCCAATAAATAAAACTAAACCGATTAAAATCTTAATAATATATCAAACAATCCAAATAAATTGCTTAACTTGAATTTAATCGGTAAAAAAACATAATATAATTCATATATAACAGATTTTTCAACTAGAAAAATTAATTTAAATATTAAAAACCAACAAATAGAGAAATCTAAACCGATTAAAATTAACAACTCATTTACTTCTAAATTTCTATAGTCATCTTTTGTCAAAACTCAATAGTTAAATCATATACAAGTCTCAAAATTTTCTCCAATCACTATAGTAATAACATAAATAGGAAGCTTAAAATATACAGGAAATATTTATAAAGAAAATTTGATAAAAAGAAGTAATTTTATGTACCTAAAATATCTTCAAAGCTTGTTTCCTCCTCTACCGGTATGCTCCTCCCACTCTATCTCTCTTTCTCTCGTTCCTCACTCACTCTATCTCCCTTTCCTCCTTGCGTTTGATGCGGAAATGAATTTGGGGGAGGGGATATTTAACAACCTAACATTTATTGAGGGGGTTGAATTCTACCGCAACCCCTCTCAAAAAAATTTCCACACGCAACGTCAACTTTCCACCGAATTCGGTGGAAAGTTGACTTATATATATTATTTTTATTTTTTTAAATATTATAATAAAATATTATTATATTATATTATTTTATATTATTTTCTTTTCTTTTTTTTTTTTTTTTTTTTTTTAGGATATTACACCCCTCCCCTCCCCCTCCCCTCCCCTCCCCTCAAAAACACCCCAACCAAACAAAGCCTTAAAGATAAGCTCCTGATCATTACAAGAGAGATCTGAATATATCTTTTCGTCTTGTATTTCAGCACACCCAAGCTTGTACTCGCGCTCTTATGCTTCAGTCTCATCTAGTTGAATCTGATGATCTAATGTTTCAAGCTCATATGGTCTTAAGAATCCAAAGGGAAAAGTGATGATACTTCGAAATCTGTCTTGTGCTGTGTATTTGATCATTGTGCCTCATTGAATCCAAGAGTGAGTTGAGCGAGCTCAGCTCAATTATCGGGGATGTCTACTTTTCACATTTGGGTGTTTCTAAAATGAAATAATAATACTAGAGGTGTTCATAAGTCAAGACGGGCCTAAAACAACCCTGTTCTAATAATTGGGATGAAGTGGCCTTTTCGTCTAGTGTCTTGTTTAATCCCAATGACATCTTGTCCAATTTAAGACAAGACATAACCAAGATGGGATAAAGAAGTCTCGAATAAATTTAAAAAAAAAAATTTTTTCCAAAACCAAATGTACATCTAGTATAAAAATTCATGATAAAATTTACATTAAAAAATAGATTAAAAAATGATCAAAAATCAGAAACAATAGAGAATTAGTGAAGAAAAATATTTCATTTTAAAAGACGAAAAAACATATAAACTCAAAATATCCATAAAAAACATTATATAATCTATACGAGAAAAACTTGTAAACAACATAACTAAAAAAATTATAATATTATAATAATGATAAGTAAAATAAATTTATAAAATTTTAAAAAAAGAGAGGGATAATATACCAGAATAGGATACTCCTATCTTGCATTCTGTCCCGTTCTGAAAGTTTTTGGGACTAAACTATCCCATCTCAAAATGATTGGATTAGGACGGGACATAATTGAACATTTTTATAAAATACTATTCTTAATTTTAATTATAAAATTTAGTTTGCAGTTTAAATTATATTATAAATTACATATATTATTAAAAAGAATAGTAACTAAAGAGGTGTATCTAAGACCTGGAACATCATCATGTGAATAATAGTTGTTAAGATCACATAAAAATAGTTGGAGACCAGGCTTGACATGACATTTTTTATTTTTCTCGTATTTGAGCCAATCTGTTGCGGAGTGCCACACGCAAGATTGATTAGCCGTAGAAAGATGGCCTTGTGGGTTAATGTTGTGGGGCCCATAAAGAAGCAATAAGTAAATCCAACCAATGAAAAGTCCAGTAACTTCATGAAGCAATAACAGCGAAAAAGTAGGAGAAAGTGTTTACGCAGAGAAGGAGGAGTCCAAGTCAAGATCGTCTTCTTATCCATTCTGGTGTTGGATCTCTCCTTTCTGTGCGCTGCGTGCGTCGTCATGCTTCGTCTGTTTCGCTTTCATCACTCCGTGTTTCTCGGTCGCTGCGGAATCTCCAAGAAGGTGCATGACTTTGAAAATTCGGACCATTTCTAAGGGTATTTTTGGTAATTCGAGACCTTGTTGTTCTGTTAATTAAGGGTGTTTATTACCATTGATTCGGTCAACCGTGTTGGTTGTTTCAGCAAGGCTTCAGGATGGCTGCTTCTCTCCCGGGTACGCCGAGCTTTCGTTTTCCTCTTTTGTTCCGTTTATAAAGGGTTAATCGTCTTCATACCTCATTCTAATTTTACCTCTAAAAATTGATTTTATTTTAAATTTGATTTAACTTTGGTCTTTAAAATTTTATCTTATTTTGATTTTAGCCCTTATTTTAGAGGAAAATACATTGTCTTAAGGACTAGAACTATTCATATAATCTAAAACGAAATCAAATTTCAAGAACCAAAATTAATATAATATTAAATTTTAGAGGTCAAAATTAAAATGACATTGGATTTCAAATTATAAATTATGTATGCTCTATGCATGTCTTTATAGTTTTTTTTCCCTCTTTTTTGTGAATAATTACAATTTTTTCAATTATAAATATTAATCTATATACTCATAATTTATTAATTAGGATTTACGTAGACACTAACGAAAGAATAAGTTACCACAAAATATAAAATGAAAATATTTTTTTAAATAAAATCATGGAATGAAACTTATTTATATTAACATTAAAATAAATTATTATACTCATAAGCATCTCTTTGTTTTTTTTTATCTAAATCATATGACATATAAATTCGGAAAAAATATAATATGTATGACCTTATAATTTCACTTCATTTTTAAAGGAGTCCTTTTTATTTATTATTTCTTTTGTTAGATTCTTATAATTTTTCTAATTATAATTATTGGTTACTATATTCATAATTTGTTAATTGGAAAGAGAAAAGCATTAATAGTTGATGTAGCTTTTGTTTAACACACGTTTTAATTAATTTGGCACATGATCAAGCTATTATATTATTCACAAATTAGTTATTTTAATTCTTATATTAAAAATTAAAGCGAGTATATTTTTTCTTTCCAGACATATCAAGGACTTAAAAAGTATTCTTCCGGTTCTAAATATAAGACTTTTTTTATAGTGTAAATTATACTATAAAAGAGGTCTTGTATCGGAGGAATGAGTTATACCATGAGCACCTGGTGAATAATATGATTTTAAATAATATCTCTTGGAAGTTCGCACTTTTTAAATTCTATACCTTTTGCGGCTTTTTTGGGTGGGAAAGAGCCTATCCTTGTTCCATGAAATTTTATAGTAGTTTCCCTCTTATTTAGAATTCCAACTCCTTTAAGTTATAAAACTCTCCAATTCTTCATTCCCTCTTCAGTCTAAACCTCTCATACATTCACTCTCTTTTATGTTTTTTTTATTTTTGTAGATTCTATGGGAATTGATTCAAAAATGTGTTCGCCTGATTTCTACCAAAATGTTATCGTAATGAGACATGGTGAACGGATGGATAACTTCGAACCCTTATGGGCCTCCACTGCGACCCGACCATGGGACCCACCCTTGTTTCGAGACGGCTGGGTTCGCGCGCTAGAAACGGGTCGGACCCTCAGGAAAACTCTCGGGTTTCCTATCAATCGGGTCTTTGTCTCCCCCTTCCTTCGCTGCGTTCAGACTGCTTCCCAAGTTGTTACTGCTCTCTGTGCTGTCCGTGACGACACCAGTACCCTCTCTAGCCATGCCATGCCCATTGATCCATCCAAAGTCAAGGTTCGATTTTTCCTCCTTAAAGGACTGTATTTCATAAATATCATAAATTTGTTTGGAGTAATATTTGATCGAATTTGGGTTTTAATTGCTGGGGGGGGGGGGAAAGGAATTTTGGTTTCAACTCTTGTAATTTCAAATAGCTGGTTTTG
This sequence comes from Neltuma alba, assembly GCF_004799145.2. Lineage (NCBI taxonomy): Eukaryota > Viridiplantae > Streptophyta > Magnoliopsida > Fabales > Fabaceae > Neltuma > Neltuma alba. The sequence continues at coordinate 51,393 of NW_021636096.1, forward strand.
ACCCATGTGTTTAAAAATGGAGTCAAAGTCAAGACTCATTACAAGTATAGAATTAAACATAAGACTCGAAAATTATGAAACTATAGCAGCAAAACCAAGCTTTAAAGTGATAGAGACTGAAACCAAAATTCAATAAACTATAAGTACTAGCAATGATGCCAAGTCAATTTGTTTCATATCAACATTATATTTGGATCAAACGAAATCTCGAAGGTATAATCCCCCCCCCCAAAAAAAAAAAAAAGGTTTGGTTTCCTAACTTTGAATTACCAAGAAAGATGTCTGTATATTATGGAGACTTGGAGAGTTTTAGCTTAGATTTATGTAGGTAAAAATTGTGATTGATTGTGATGGATCTCACATGCACCAAATTGTGCAGGTATCGGTTGAATATGGACTGTGTGAGATGATGAACAGTACAGGAATCAGACCTGGGGTGGCTCCAAAAGATGGAAATTTTAGTATGGATATATCGAAGTGTGAAGCCTTGCTCCCTGCAGGAACAGTGGATGATAAAGCAGAAAGATTGTATCAAGAGGTACAGAGCAATAGTTATCTCTTTTTTCTGTCGACAATATCAAAGGCAACTATAGCCATAACCGAGATATTCTTAACCCGGCCAAATATAAATAACAATTTATTACCTCGTATTTAAACTTTGTAATTTGTGTAAATTAACGTTTAAGATAACGTAAAATTTTTACTGAGTTGCATGCTAGTCATTTTATAATTTGTGTTAATTGAATTTGCAGTTTTTTTAATATTCCTCTACGTTAGAGCCGGGAAAACGGGCCAAGCCCGTCGAGCCGGCCCTTTTAAGCCCTGAAATTATGAGGGCCGGGCTTGATATTTTTCTCTTAAAATGAGAAATAAGTTCTGGAGGGCTGGCTCCGGAGGGCCGAGGGCTTAAAAGGGCTGGCCCTGGAGGGCCGCGGGCCGGCCCTTTTAAGCCATTTTATAATTTTTTTAATTTTTAAATTTTTTATATAATATTAATGTTATTAATTTCTTACATTGTTAATAATATTTCAAATATTTAGTTATTATTATCATTTTAAAATTAAATTTAGTTTTAGACAATAATTTATCCAATTAAATTTTTAAAAAATGGATTAATTTGGACTTTAATAATGATTTGATTTATATTATATGCGTTGATATTTTTAAACTATATATATATTTGATAATAGAATATTTTTATACTTATATAACTTGTGATTCTATAATTTGAATTAGAAATTCATGAGTTTCAACAACAGTATTTCTCACATTAAAGTAAAATAATAGTTAGATTGCAAAATTTAAAAATAAAATTCTTATAAAGAAGAAAAACTTGATATTTTTGTTACGAAAGAAAAGCATACTTATGAAGAAAAATAATTAATTATAGTGATGATGAAGTTTCAAAAGATTAATGATAGTGTTTATTTATTGCACAATTGCATTATAGATAAAACTTTTAGATGTTGTTATCTTGTTAATGAATGTTTTAGATGTTCTTAGATGTTGATGAATATTTATATATGATAATATTTTATATTTGTTACTTAATTTTATTCATATTTATGTCTTTTATTAATAATTTCATTGTTTTATTTTTATATTTTTATACAAATATGATAAATATAAAAATGGTATTTTTTCTTAAACGGGCCAAAAGCCCGTGGGCCGACCCTGGCCCTGTAATTTAAGGGCCGGGCCTAGCAAATTGGGGTATTTTTAAAATTTCAGCCCTGGAGGACCGGCCCTTTTAAGCCCGCCAGCCCTACTGCACAGCAAAACTTTTTACATCATTTGTGTTTCAATAGTGCTGGTAACTACACAAACACAAGTTCCTACGACACAAACCTTAAAACCCTTCTTTCTAATCTCACTTCCGACCCAAAAATTGATTATGGCTACTACACTTCCTCTGAAGGCCAAAACCCTAATAGGGTCAACGCCCTTGGACTGTGTAGAGCAGATGTTAAGCCAGATTCTTGTCGTAGTTGCCTCAACAATGCCACAATCCTTCTACGAAAGCTATGCCCAAATCAGAAAGAAGGATATGGATTCAATGATGGGTGCATTTTACGATACGCTAATCGTTCCATGTCTGGGATAAACCAAGACCCTAATTATTTATACTACATGTGTAACGGAAATAATGCAACAGACGACAAGTACAATGAAGTTCTTGATGGTCTAATGCGAAGGCTGAGAAGTAAAGCCGCTGCCGGCGATAGTCGTCGTAAGTTTGCCGCTGGTACGGCGGCAGCTTTGTTTCAAACTGTGTATGGTCTTGCTCAGTGCATTCCTGATTTGTCTGAGCAAGATTGCGGCGACTGCTTGGAGAAGGCGATTGCGAGCATTCCCAGGGTTTGTAACAACAAGATTGGTGGGAGGATTATCAAACTGAGTTGCAATGTTAGATATGAGAATTTTCGATTCTATGATGTTGCGGTTGTCGATTCATTATCTTCATCTCCTCCGGCTGCTTCACCATCCAACACGTCTTCCCCACAAGGTACTGTTGATCTTTATATGATAGATACTTCCATGTGTATTTTAAAAATATTCTATTTGATCACCATGCCAATCTATATACTACCTCCGGTCCTTAATATAAGACCCTATTTGACTTTTATTTTGGTCCTAAATATAAAACCCAAATCCACTTTGTCTCTCATATTTATGTTTTTTTTTCCAAAATAGTCCTTCTAATAATTGTAGTTCTAACCAATATAGTTTATTAGTAAGGATATTTTAGGAAAGGCAATACCTATTTATTATAAATAACTAACTTAACTTCTTTCCTTAATCTCCTCAAATTAGTCAACTGGGTCTTATAATTAGGACCGGAGGTAGTATGTTCATTTAATGCTAAATAATAACAAAGGGAGAAATCAACCAACAAGTTGGTTAAGATGGTAAGTGCTTCCATAAGAAGAAGAACACAAGTTTGAATACAGGGAAACATACTTATTAGAAGAACTTTAACCTTAACGCTCCCAACAGATATTAGTTTCAAAGTCTAAAATAACTTGAGAATATTTTGAGTTATACAAGGGGGAAAAAAGACAAAGGGAGAAATCATACACAAGGACAACTTATATATAAGAATTCCAAAATGATCACTGGAAATAGCTTAATTCCTTTCAATTATTTTGGGACTATGCTATAACTTCTTTTTTTCTTAAATGACTTAATTGCCTTCTACGAAATTTTTGTGAAATTGGCTATTACTATCTTAGTTGTAGTTGTTATTCGATAAATTAAACTTTTTACTTATTAAACTTGTTGTCATTCCATTTTTTTTTCCTTTTTCAAATTTCAAATTAAGGATATTTAAGTAATTTTACTATAAAATTTAATCCAGGACAACTCCTTAGGGACGTTACTGTAAGTAATTAGATATTTTAAGGCCCAGAACTGTTATTTACAGATCTGTGAGATATTTTTGTATCTTTTTCCCAATAGATAAGACTTATAACCCATAGTCCATACATCAGTTTATATATCTTCTAATTAAATAATAAACTGATCATTTTATGAGTTATAAATAGTGTAGTTAATTTTCCCTATCAATTGTGTGAGTATACATATATATGCGACCTCAACTTCAGAGTGAAAAGACAATTATTTATATAAGTTATTACCTAACTATCACATGCTAAATAGCACTCATTTATAAATATATATATATATATATATATATCATATCTAAACTCTTGCCATCAGGCAATTATTATTTATGTTAAATTTGTAAAGTGTGCTCACATGGTAAATAGTACCTCATCCCATGTTGATTAACGTAACACTGTATAGTTTAATACTATGCTTAATTAGGAATCCAATGTTAGTTAATTAACTTGAATAATCAACAAACGTGATTTATTTCCCAAATTCGCATAAGTTTTTTTTCCCTCTTTCTTTTTATGTCATGGCAGGAACTTCTGCTTCACCTAAAGCTTTGTCTTCCCCAGAAAGTACTTACTCCTCTTTCTAAATTACTAAAGAAATTTCCTTTTTTTTTTTTCAAGGCAAAGAAGCAATTAAAGCAATTACTCTTCCGTCCTCTATATGTATGAGAAATTTATTTAGAAATGACATATTTATAAGAGTAACTAATATCCTGTTTAACATTTTTAGTATTATTTTTTTGTTTTTCCCAAATTAATTATCCGTTAGTCTCACTTTATTGATTATACACATATTACCTTTAATCAATATTAACCTAATTTTTATCTATGTAATTCAGTTATTACTATCTTATACAAAGAAGGAGTATTAAATAGTATGAATTTTGTTTTTGCAATTTTCTCTCTGTATCTTGTCAATAAATATGTTAATTGGCTTCTGATCTTTCTTTTGTTTTTTCTTGGGGGTAAGGAAATGGCAACAGTACATCAAGAACAGTCATAATCGTGGCTGTGTCTATTGGTGCTTTTATCGCGATTCTTGTATTGATCTGCATCTATTTTATGGTTCGGAGATCGAAGAAAACAATTGAAAGTAAGCCAAAATAATGTTTTCTTTGAACATTGTTAATTTTAATGGGGGTTGCTTGGATCAAAACTATGGTTTTAAAAATACTTTTACGTTATACGAAATAAATATGTAAAAAAGTTTATCTCGATTTGTGAAAAAGTACTTTTAAATAGGACTTTTAAAAATCACTTTTTTTTTTTATCATGATAATGGATAAAGAAGTTCAGGTACATCTTTTGTTTGACTTTTTTCTTAGCTGATCAACCTGAAGCAAAGGATGATGATGATGAAATTAAACCAATTGAGTCACTGCAATTTAATTTCAACACCATAAGACTCGCCACAGATAACTTCTCTATTGCCAATAAGCTTGGACAAGGAGGGTTTGGATCAGTATATAAGGTAAACAACATTAAATTGTCATGTGTGTGTGAGTGTGCGTGTAGTCTGGTATTGATTAAAGAATTGCACGCCCCAACTCTAATAAATAATGCAGGGCAAGCTTCCAAATGGGCAAGACATTGCTGTTAAAGGTTGTCCATGGATTCCGGCCAAGGAGATTTAGAATTTAAAAATGAAGTGCTTTTGGTGGCTAAACTCCAACATCGCAATTTAGTGAGATTATTGGGCTTCTCCTTGGAAAAGAAAGAAAGGCTATTGGTATATGAGTTTCTTCCCAATAGAAGCCTTGATTACTTATTGTTTGGTAAGTTATAGGGATGTTTTTGTCTTAATTTGATGCATGGTGCTTCTATTCTTTCGTTTATATTGGAGGAAAATCAAAATGCATATTGTAGACGTAGTTTCAATGGATCATAGCCTTAAATAGATATGAAAATATTGCAGATATGAATGAGAGTGTTCATTTGAATTGGGTTATGCGCCACAAAATCATAGGAGGCATTGCTCGTGGCCTTTTTACCTTCATGAAGATTCAAGATTACGTATTATTCATCGAGATCTCAAAGCAAGTAATATTCTTTTAGATGAAGAGTTAAATCCCAAAATATCAGATTTTGGTATGGCAAGACTATTTGTTGTTGACCAAACTCAAAGCAATACCAGCAGAATTGTTGGAACTTAGTAAGTATATCGCTAGCCTTATTATCAATCAAAAATCACAATACTTATTCACAACTAACACATCTAACTAAGCTCATTATTATCTTGACATTTAGTGGATATATGGCACCAGAATATGCAATGCATGGACAATTCTCCATCAAATCAGATGTTTTCAGTTTTGGCATATTGGTTCTAGAGATTGTAAGTGGCAAAAAGAACAACAGTGTCTTTGATGAAGAGAACGCCCATGATCTATTAAGCTATGTAAGCCCCTTTCCTCTTTTCACTCATGCATACATGTATTTGTCATCTTTCAATACATACACATAAAATTAAGATTGTAGGGTAGAAGAAAGTCAAAGAGAACACTCAATGAAATTATTAAGCAGGATTTTTCATTTAGTAACCTAACCAAATATTTGATTGTTAATAGAGTTCAAGGCTTTATACAATCCATGTAGCCGACCCCATTTAGTAGGACAAGATTTTGTTGTTGTGGTTGTTCTATGTATCATGACTAGCTCACATGTAATTGTAAAAGTAGCTTGGGATTAATGTTTATCATTGATGATAAACTTTTTGTAGGCATGGAAAAATTGGAGAGACGGGACGGCTTTCAATTTAGCAGATCCTATATTAAACAATGGTTCAAGAAATGAAATAATGAGATGCATCCATATTGGGTTATTATGTGTTCAAGAAAATGTGGCTGATAGGCCAACCATGGCTTCAGTTGTAGTTATGCCGAATAGCTACTCTTCCTCTCTTCCCTTTCCTTCAAAGCCTCCACTTTTAATAAACACCAGAGGTTCATCAGAGATACATTTAAGGGAGTACAGTTCAAAAGCAACAAGATCAAATGAAGGAGGAAATAACTCTATTCAACAATCAGTAAATGAAGCATCAATTACTGAACTATATCCACGTTAGATTTTTGTCTTGCAGTTGAAATTCATAAGCACTAATGGGGGCCTAATACGTGCTTGCCTTGAGCATTATGTGGATATTTGGTAAGTTTTGAATCAAAGTGTAATTTTGCAAAACTATTGGGTAAAAGCTGCAATTATTGAAAATTCCCCTTGTTTTTTTATAGCCGTGGTTTAATTTTAATTAGATGATAATTTCTTAGCCATTGATCCTATTTTTGAATAAATATATTTCTTTATTTTCTTTTTACATTAAAGAGTTTTGATGATTTGGGTCAAGAGAGATCATAAATGTCAAGGCGTATGCACATTATTTGAATTTAAAATAGAGATAATTGCAGATTGCCCGCTTAATTAATAAAGTTATGGATAAAGTTTTTAGACTAATTTTTGTTTTATGTTTTTTTTTTTGCCATCTTGGATTAATATTTGTTGGCCTAATAAATATATTTTTATCATGCAAACAAATTAATCAAGTTATTTGGTGATCTAATTCTTAATGTATTATTTATCCAGAGCAAAATGTTAGAATGATATGATTATACAACTTCTATAAATGACTTTACTACTCAACAAACATTTATAAGCTAACAATTTCACTACTCAACAAAATAAGAAAAATGATACTCCTCCGGTCCTTAATATAGGACCCAATTCTTGAGTTGGTTTTGGTCCTAAATATAAGACCCATTTATCATATTTATCAATTTTCTCTAAATTACCCCTATAGATACTCCCTCAACCATAATCAAATAGAAGAGGGAGGGGAGGTATTAAAAAAGATGATTATGGTGTTTTAGGAAAAATGTGTCACTTTTCTTATAATTAATTAACTTACCTAACTTCCTTAATCTAATCAAATTAGTTAAATGGGTCTTACATTAAGGACCAGAGGAGTATAAAAATTTATAAATTATATAATTATTAGGTTCCTCTAACAATTTCACCTAAGGTGGCAGAGTCACTACCCACGATCTTGATTTTTGGAGACAGTTTTTTCGCTTCAATAAAATTTACTAGCAATCTAAATAAATATGGAAATGACAATAAAAAATATTCGACAAAAGCAATAAAAGTTTGTTTCTACTATTTCTTTCCCCACAACAATTTTTCTGATTTTGGATTGACCAAGAACCAAATTTAATATTCCAATACGAAACAATAAGCTAGAATCAATAACTGGAAAACAAAACCAAAATATTAAAAAAAATTATCATTTTTCAATCCCACCAAAATTTTTCCACTTGAGTGCCATTTGACAGAGTATTTTTGCAGAGGAACCAAATTCTTCACTCAGTGCATTAGCAGTAGCATCATTTAAATCCTTCATTCTTGCACGAATCTCTTTACCTTCTTCACCTTCCATCAAACTCTCTATCAATTTTGCAATTTCTTCCCTTTTCACCATGCCATTTTCGTTAACCTGTGGCCTTAATGCCACCTTCAGGCCATTGGTTACTAAAACAGCATTCATTCTCTGCTCTCCAAACAATGGAAAAGCTATCAATGGCACTCCCTTCTGTATGCTCTCAAGAATGGAATTCCAACCATAATGACTCAAAAACCCACCAATTGCTTTGTGGCTAAGTATTTGAATTTGAGGTGCCCATGAAGGAATGACCAAACCTTTGCCTTTGATTCTCTCCAAAAACCCTTCTGGTAAGAAATCTAAAGGATTCCTGTTTTCAAAACCAAGATAAGTGGCACTAGCAATTTTACTTGGGGCTCTCACAACCCATAAGAACTTCTTACTACTTAGTTCCAACCCGAAAGCAAGTTCATTAAGTTGATCTTGAGACACTGTCCCTCCGCTCCCAAATGAAACATATAGAACTGATCTGGCATTTTGATTGTTCAACCATTTTAAACAATCCGATCCGTTAATATCTTGCTCACTACATAACCCACTTTGTAATATGGGTCCTACGGGGTAAATCTTGGGCTTTCCTTTGAACTCTTCTTGTAAGGCTTTAATTGTCTCAGTTTCCAATTCTGAGAAACTATTAACAAGAACTCCATCAGCATGACTGATTCTTCTGCAACGCTCAAGAAATTGCTCGTAAACTATGTTGCTTCGATCTTGAAGAGAGTCTATGAGATCTCTTCCCTGTATTGGCACACAGCCTGGCATCTCTATGGGATCTTGTAGGTCTCTGAACTCCACAGAGATTGTCTTCTCCAACATTGGTGCACGCAAGTAAAGAGATGAAGCCATGGCAGAAAAGGGGCAGTATACATAAGATAATATATTGAGTTCGGAAGCAATTTCTAGTGCTTCCAAGGCAAAAGGATCAGCAACCAAAGCTGAAAGGCCGTCTCTTGAGCTCAAGGATTCCAATTCCTGACGAATATATGGCAGTGAGAGAGTCACTACGCGTTGAATTTGGACTGCAATATGAACTGGCTGATCGTTTTGGTGAGCAATAATGTCTTTTTCATGAACTGGTGGGAGAAAAATGGAATGTATATTTGAAGGAAGAGTTTGAAGGTAGGCTATGGAGGAAGAGGAAGGAGACCCAAGTGTGGGAATGATGCAATTAACATGAAAATCTGGGAATAGCTGAACAAGTCGCTTGGAGAACTCAATAATTGGGACAAGATGGGTGAGTCCTGCACTGGGAATAACGGCTATGTGAGTTTTTTTCTCCATGGAACTTAGCTCTCAGCAATTGGCTTTTCTTCTAAGTTATCGATTGCTTTGGTGGGCAACAAAGTTTGTTAATCTATTTAGTATGTGAAAAAACATGCTATGGGGAAAATGAATGGTTCGCCTGCAAATTCTTTGAATCTTCCTGAATTGTCATTTGGTTGCATACGAGTCAAAATGAAAGTTCTTTTCTTTCATATTCTTCTCTCCACTTTCTTCCCTCTCATTCTTCGATCTTAGTTGAAATTGGAGTCATAAATTTCGGCGGCCATCATGTTCATCAAACATAATAATTCATTAATTTACATGGAACTCAAAGTAACGTTTTATGACGGTATAACTCAAAATTCAAAGGTTGCTATTACTTGGATAAACAAGCAAAAGGAAATTAATGTTTGACATGTATGTCACTTATATGCTTGTTTGCATATCGAATGTGTTTTGATATTATACTACTACTTCCTATCTTTGATGTGAAAGCCAGTTAGAATTTGGATTTGATCATAAATATAAAACCTTGCCTACTTTATCTTCCAAATTTATAATTTATTATCTAAAATATCCATATTGATTATACATGTTAAAGGTTTCCTATTTAAGAGTAGTTATAGTTATGCTTTCATAGAATTAATTTTTTTTCTCTATGTCTAAATATATGTTTTAAAAGATAGGGGGTCGATAGGGATTTTCTCAAAAATCCTAGCTTGAACTTTGATCACCATTATATATTTACAATATTTCACAAACTAAATATCATTTTGACATGAACTTATTTCATTTAACGGTGGATTTATCTATTCCAAAACAAATCATTCCTTATGAAAAATTTTCAAATGAAAAGGCTTTAATTATTTGAAATTTAATAGTAAAATAATATGGATTTTACATTACGACATTTTGACACGATTTGATTATATATACGACAAACACATTACAACAAGTTAATATAATTTTTGGCCGATCAAGTTTGCTCTTATTTTGATTTTGATATCTAAAGTTTTAAATCCTAAGTTTTCATCCCTCAAGTTTCTTTTCATTTAAAACATCAGTCTCTATAATTTAATAAAAATTCAGACTATTTTGTCTTTTAAGAGACTAAAACTTATGGTTTGAACCTTAAGGAACTAAATTAAAAGTGAGAACAAACTTGAGAAACCAAATACTCCTCCGGTCTTTAATATAAGACCTATTTAACTAATTTAATTAAATTAAGAAGTTATATAAGTTAATTAATTATAAGAAATATAACATGTTTTTCCTAAAACACCGTAATCATCTTTCTTAATATCCTTTCTTCCTCTTCTACTTAATTATGGTTAAGGAATGTCCATAGGGATAATTTAGGAAAAACTGATAAATATGAGAAATAATTCTTATATTTAGTACCAAAATCAACTCAATAATTACGCTATATATTAAGGACCGGAGGAGTATTATATTAACCCTATTACACCAATAATAATAACTTTGGTAATATAAAACTTGTTTTATTGACAAACTAGACACTTATCACGTACAATTCTATCATCAGCAGATCATTTGTCGAATTCCGAGTTGGAACGTTGAATAATGTATGCCCAATTAACTAAATAGAGCAGCTGACTGATAAGAATTGCAAACGGGTCGATTATTGTGTGGAAAACATTGTCTGGTTGTTCCATCTGCTACTAATCAACTATTGGCCTTTAAATAGTCAATTGTGACGCCCACAGCAGTTGCCCGTTTGCGTCCAACAACCGCTAGTGCGGCATAAAGGCTTTTTCACACTAGCTGAATCGAATTTGGGAGTCAACTGCCCCATCTCTGCTGCTCTTTTTATTACCCTTCAATTTTCTTGTACTTTCCAAATATGTTTTTTTGCTTCTTTTTATGATTAAATTCTGCATAAAATGAATGAAATTTTAATATCTTATGGACAAAAAATGTACTATTTTCAATTTTTTATGATTTTTCAAAGAAAAGGTACTCTACAATTTGTTTAGTTTCTTTTTAATTTATATGCAAATTTCTTGAAAAATCATTAAAAAAAATTGAAAACAGCACTATCTTTTACTAATGAGATATGAAAATTTCACTCATTTTATGTAAAATCTAGTGATAAAAGAAATAAGAGAAGAAAAACATTTGGGAAGTGGGAAAAATTGAGGTGTATTAAAGGTTTCTTGTAAAATATGCTAATAGTCTATAAATGAATCGTTTAAGAATTGGTGCAATAACCTGTGTTAGGAAATTATAATTTTCCTATGAGATCATCGAAAACAGAACACTTTTTTTCCTTTTTGAAAAAATACGTATTAGGCAAAAGAATATACACACACTATACTTGTGGAGAGAGTTCCAATGTGAGAGTAGATTTTGTTCTCTAGCCTCCCATACGCCAATATACACACTCCACGTGACTACAGGTAAAACTAAGAATGTTCAAAGTAGGCCTATCGTGATTCCGACCATATTGGGACAGGTCTCAAAATTTTTTGAAACGGGACAAATCAAAATTAGACCAAAAATAGGATTGAGATGGGATGGGGTAGTAGTATTTTTCTTTTTTTTTTATCATATTATAATTGTTGGATACTTAAATATTAATTTTCCCCAAATGCAAAACTTTTTGTATTGGAAGATGTATAATTCATGTCGTCATCTTCTTCAAAGCGTAGTCCAGAGAAGCAGCTTAGAAAATTTTAATTTTTTGCTATAATGCAGCTTATTAAGCTGGTGGTAAAGGCAGGAAGAAATATTTTATTCAGACATATCAAGGGAAAAAAAAATTTCGCTCGGAATGGTGAAAAGAAGGGTTACTATAAATTTTAATCACTCAAATTTATTCTTATTTTGGTTTTGGTCTCTCAAATTTCAAACCATAGGTTTTGGTACCCCAAAAGGCAAAATGGTCCAAATTTTTATTAGATTATAAAAGCCAATGTTATAAATAAAAATAAACTTGAAGGACCAAAACTTATGGTTTGAAATTTGATGGGCTAAAATCAAAATGAAGACAAACTTAAGGGACAAAAATTTGCATTAACCCAAATAAATTCTAGAATTATTATGCTACTAATTATCATTATTTTTTTTGGTACATCAGAAAACAACCTAAAGAAAACTCCTTGGGATTAAAACCCAAACAATCCTTTTTCACTAAAATTCTCATATCACTCGGACAGATATCAAAATAGAAGGAAACAGAGATCCCCTGTTTGGCTAGAGCATCAGCAACTTCATTAGCCTGCCTTCCAATAGAGCACAGCTTGATCTTCCACTTGTACTTCAGCAAACTATGAATCTGCATCAACAAAAGGCTACAGCAGTAGGTGGGATCATTCTCAGCTAGATAATCAGTCAAAGCCTTTGCATCAGATTCAAGTATAACCTTCTTGAATCCAAAATCCCAAGCTAACTTCAAGCCCTTAAATATGGCCCAAGCTTCAGCCTCAAGGACACACTGCATGAACCAATCTGAAAAGAGAAACCAACAATCCAATTCCCACAACGGTCTCTAATAACACCTCCACAACCAGCTTTCTTGGAGGATTTTGAAACAGCACAGTCAACATTTAATTTGAACCATCCTTGAGGTAGAGGAGACCAAGAAACAGAGCAAGCCGTAGACTCCTTCACAGCATGTTTTATTGGTTCAGTCACAACTGTAAAATTCTGCCAGCTATGATTGATCACAGCAGGAGAATCTATAGGCTTTACAAAATTAGCATTAAAAGTTGCTTTATTCCTCCAAAGCCAAAGCTTCCATAATGAAAATCCCCGGCCCAAATTCCAATCATCATTCCCATCAAGACCCATGTTTACCTGAAGATTAGGGCATTAATCCACTCTCTCAAAGATGTCGGGAAAAAAATCTATTCACATATTTATGATCCACAAGAGAGTTCCCCACAGATTTTGCATAGTCACAGTCTCTAAGAACAGGTAAAATGCTTTCCACATCATTGAGGCATTAAGAGCACAAAGTAGAACATTGGACCATCTACTACTCCAAAGATTTGCAGGAAGTCTACCATGAAGGACTCTCCAAATGAACACCCGAACCCTTTCAGCACCTCTCCATTTCCAAATAAGTCTATAAATCGAGCTATAGAGAGTAGTAGGATTCTCCTCGATAAGAAAATAAGCACTCTTTATACCGAATATACCAGCCTTTGAAGCTTTCTAAAACATCCTCCCCAGCAGAATCAAAAGGGGGCATAACACTGGTAAGGCTAGCAAAAACGTTTGACCTGAACCACATGAAGCAACTTTGAAAAATCCCACGTACCATTACCAACCCAATCAGCCACAACGCTATTTTGTTCTTCAGATAGATCCCTTAAGCAAAGAAACAAAAAAGATACTTTAAAAGGGTCAAGCCCAAAAAATTAAAAATTAAAAAAAAAAAAAAGATCCATTGAACAGCCCACCTGCAAGGCAAAAAATGTTTAAAAAAACAAAAGAAAAATACAGGACAGGACGGGACATTAGACAGATTTTGTGTCCCATCCTTATTTATCGGGATGGGCTTGTCCCCATCCCGTTTCATGAGCAACCCTAAGTAAAATTGATCCCACCAAGATTGTAATGAGTGTAAGTTTAAAGGGAGAGCTCTCAATCTGAAAAGACTAATCTATTAGAAGAGAGAGTGTTTAACTTATAAACCCTAGAACACTTATAAGACTCCCTAGCGTAGGACTCATAACAATGCACTCCCCCGAAGGCTGAAGTTCCCGGGTGCTCAACTCTACGGCATTTCACTCTGTTTCCTATTGGTCAAAACCCTCTGCAGGTGGCTCTCTTTGATTGGTTGAGTCTTAATGAAATCACCAATGTGATAAGTATAAGATCAAAAGGAAAATCTTATCCTAAAAGACTAACATATTAGGAAGAAAAATCTCTTAAACTTATAAACTTCACGATATTTGTGGGACTCATAATAAAGATTTAAAATAAGTAGAGGGGGAAAGTACAAGACTTTTACGTAAAGATTTAAAATAAGGAGAGAGGAAAAGTACAAGACTTTTGCGTCATACATTTTTTTCCACCTTATTTGCGCTTCAAACTTAGATGGGCTTGGGTTTTAATTTACCAAGGGTGAACTAGGCGTAAACCAACAACTTATACTACAAAAAAAAAAAGGGAATTAGTTTATGTCTGTTCACCATTTAAATCAAATTCACACGATTTTAAGGAAAAAGAAAGAGAAGGGAACAAAACAAAATATACGGAAAATGATTTATATAACAAAAGCTGTGGTTTTTCCTCGTGCTTGATGCCAACAACACAGCAATCTAAATCAGCAACCATATCCATATACGGTTCAAACCTAGCCACACCACAACTTCCACAAAAAAATAGTCACAATAATATCCTTTAGAGCTATAAAATAATTCCAAAGCCATAACATAAACTTCAAGTGAGTGAGAGAAAATGATGAATCCAAAGCTATCTGCAAATATTATCCTCTCATTTTTCCTTATCTTCTTCCATTGTGTTGCAGGTTACAATCTCGCGTGCCCTCCAAACACTTCTTGTTCTTCTTCATCTTCTTCTTCTGCATCGAAGGCTGCAGAGAAATGCCCCATGGATACACTTAAGTTTGGGGTCTGTGGAAGCTGGTTGGGGTTAGTGACTGAGGTTATTGGGAGCAAACCAAGTGAGAAATGCTGCACTGTTGTGAAGGGCCTTGCAGATCTTGAAGCTGCACTGTGTCTGTGCACAGCCATTAAAGCCAATGTGCTGGGAAATAATCTCAAAGTTCCTTT
>NW_021636097.1:0-29031 GCF_004799145.2 Neltuma alba
AACAACGTTAGAGCTTGCAGCGATCGTTGTACTGTGTCTGCATTCATGTTGTCTATGTATACTTACGAATTTGGAATTAGGTCATTATATAGCATAATCTGGGCCAAGTGGCAGTGGGACCCTTGCCATTTTATGAATGAATATGAACCTTCGGACGTCCTTTCTGTTCCTAACATTTTCACTACAAAAGATACACAATTTCCATGACAACTATCTCGCAACCACCTCACAAATATTTTTACTAGAAATTGAAATTAAAATTATGGTATTAAAACCCAACCCGATTTGCCCCGCCGCCGATTACGGTATTAAAATTATATTAGCCCCTAGGTTAGTCTAAATAAGAATTTTGGACGACGAGGACGATGACTTAAAATCTTTTTTTTCCTTATTAACCATGGAACAACATCATTTTAAATTTAAAAAAATAAAGAAAGTAGTCTACCATATATGTGCTTTAATAACTGTTTTTCTTGAATTATGCATGGCTTTTACGTGAATATTATATTACTTGTGAATTAATATCTTTTTATTTAGATATTATTTTTTAAAGGATTCTTTATGAATATTTTTATATTTTAATTAAATTATATCATTTTTATCATGACCAATTTGTCCTTATGTTAACCTAGACCTAAATCATTGATTTTGGAATTATTATCTCAACTAGTTTAATAATTGGTCCAAATTTCAATCCCTTAATTAAATTAAAAGAATATAATGTTTTGATACAATTACTAACATTTTTCCTTTCATCTTCACCATCCGTTGGCCGCAACCCCCACTACCAACTCTGTGATCATCTTCCATTAGGCACGTGTTAATTATTAAACTAAGCTATAATTGAATCATATATTCCCTTCACCAGGAAAACATATTATTCAAGTGACTTTATTATTTTCTCCACGTTGACGGGAAAAAAAGAGAGAGTAAAATGGGAGTATGCGCGTTTCCGATAAGCATTAGTAAAACAATAAAAATATACCACTTGACTGCTAAGTCGTCTAAAACAACAGCACAGATTTGGAAATATTTGGGGATTGCGATGGGGCAACTGTTGTGTGTATTTGCTGTAGGGCTATTCAACTGATACTCCCCCGCTTTGCTTGGCTAGCGAGGCTGAAGAAAATTTGTTTATACAAGATACAGATAATCTAATTATGTGGACATAAATTGGTTACAAGTACTAAGTATATATAACGCAACTTATTTTCTAAAAATACATTTATTTATAAAGAGTGTGGAAGACTGGCAAGGGGCCTCTAATGCCTCACTCGTTAATGTCTCTTGTAATCCTCTAAGCTCCCAATATTTTGTTTTTCAAATTGATCATTAGATTTTTATATATAAAATAAGTGATATTTTAATATCTTATATGTATGAAATTATACAGTTTTGAACTTCTTAGGATTTTTTTAAGGAAAATATTTTTAAATGTGGGTTTTGATTTATTTTTTAAAAAATCATAAAAAATTCAAACCTGTAACATTTCATATCTGTAAGTTATCAAAATATCACTTACTTTGTATAAAATCTAATGATCAACATTTAAAAAAAAATGAAAAGCATTAACGCCCGTTACCCATCAATAATTATTGCTTTGAGACTAATTTATAATTGATAAAGCAAAAATGGAAAGGTGATATTAAACATTATTTTCCTCCTCGAAAACTATAAAAATTAAATATTTACGAGGAGGAAAACATAAGCTCATCATCTCAGTGTTTGTCTATATTAGTTACTTAGATTTACTCACATAAAGCTCTTCAAGAACTTGTTGGCATTGCAATTATATATTTTCCCCCAGATATAGTAGGTAGCCACAGAATCTGCTAGCTAGATTGCGTAATGTATACATGCCATAATTTATAAATTTAAAAGAAGCTTAACTGATAGGGTTGGATCTAATAGAATGGGTTAGTTTCTTACAATGTGATGAATCAAGATTAATTCAAATTCTTATTAGGAAAGGTGTGATATCCTAAATTTTATTTTAGGATTTAGTAAAAAAAAAAATATTTATTATGATAATAAAATAATAATATTTTAATTTTTTTTTTTTAAAAAAAGGATCATCTTTCCACCGAATTCGATCTAAAGATGAGGCATTGACTTAGGAAGAAAGAATTTTGAGGGGGGAGGAGGTGTAAATGAAGGAAAAAAATGAGAGAGAGAGAGAGCAAAAGAGAAAGGGAGAACGCAAGGCAGAAGGAGAGAGCGAGAAGCTAAGCTACAATACGTGATCAGAAAGTTAGGACAAGTTTTTGAGATAATTTAAGTACACAAAATTACTTCTTTTTATCAAACTTTCTTCGTGAATATTTTCTATATATTTTATGCTTCCTAATAGCAGTATTACTATAGTAATTACAGAAAATTTTAAGACTTACATATGGAATAAGTTTTGATTTTTGATAAAAGATGACTATAGAAATTTAGAAGTAAATGAATGGTTATTCTAATTGGTTTAGATATGCTCATTTGTTGGTTTTTAATATTTAAATTAATTTATTTAGGTAAAAATCTGTTATTTTTTAGATATATTGTATTTGTACCGATCAAAATTATGTTAAATAATTTATTTGGGTTGTTTGACATATTAGTGAGTTTGTAATCAGTTTAGTTTTATTTATTGGGTGAATGGAGGTTTTAAAATAATTATTTAACTAAAATTCTATTATTTGTGAAGAAAAAGAAATCTGATAGTTATACCATTAAATTTTAATTAGATTATTTATTTATAAATATTTGAGATACTATTGAATTTTTGATGGTTTGGTTTTGAGGTTTAAACTTGAAACAGGATTTTTAGAATTTGACATATAATAATTTCATATTTGAAAATTTTGGAAAATTCTTTATATTAAAGTAAATAATTCGGAGAATATAAATGAATAATTTGGCTTGTTAGAAAAGTTATAAGTTATTCCTAAAATACTTACTTTTGGGTTATGAAAGTTGTGGGAATTTAAAATAAAAATTAGAATAGAAATTAAATTAAATTAGAAATTTAACTATGTATAAGCTTAATTAATTAGCTTATATTAATTTGTGGTTATACTAATTGTGTAGATTAATTATTGAATTTTTGGTTTGAGCACGGGGTTAACTTTGTGGTAATCTTTTTATAGCCTTGATGAAAGGTAACCACTTTCTACTTGTTATGTATGCTTGTATGATGTTTTTGAGTGATTTTGAATTATATGAGATTCTTGAGATAACATTGGGATATGAGTTAAGCAATGAAATATATTATTGTTGAAATTACATTGAGATACTTCATATTATTGAAAAATAGTTATGAAATTATGAATTTATAAAGTTATCATGTGGGATATGAATTTATTGAGAAATGGTTTGAGGATTGACGTTAATTATTGAAGTTTAGAAATTTCGGTTTTGGTAAATGTGAAAGTTATTATGTTATTAGTAAACGATTATTTTATAAATCTCATAAGTATAAATATGAGAGGGGATGGTGAACATTGATTGGTGGGAAATATATTATAGGGAGAATAAGGGGGTGAATTTTGTACATATTATAGAGGTAATAAGGTGGGAGGACGCCAGATATACACTAGTTGATTCTTTGGCCCTTTCATGTGTTGTAGGGCATATGACACCCTGCTAGTGGACTAGAGGGGGAACTCATGGTCCAGTCTTGTGCTATGTGGATTTTGGCCAGTTCACATCACTTAATCGATGAGCTTATTATGTTGAGCTACCAATCACATGAGTCAGTACTAGCCTATGGGTTTAATCAGAGGATGTAAGGTGTGAAGAAATAAGGTGGAATTGAAAGTGAGATATTGTATTTTGATATATATATATATATATATATATATATAGCCATGTGACAATTGTGCATGTTATGATTTTTGTAACTGTTTCACTTGACACCTCCCAAACACTTACTTGTATGCCTGATGAGTAGGATTGTTGGTTACTGAGGCTTTTGTTTCACCTTGTGATTTAACATTTTCAGGTAATAGCTCTAGGGCTGGTCCGTCAGGAAAGGAGTCGGAGGCTTAGCTATCAAGTTTATCTTGTATAGCCTCTTTTTTGTCATGTGATGAGTATTGTATATTACTACCTATAGCTCTTTGTGCATACTCTAACTTATCTAAGACTGATGGTCTTAGTTACTTTTGTTGTTAGGTTACTTGTGTTTGTGAGTCGTAGATCCATAATGACTTTTGAAAATAGTTAACCACTCTTGGTTGGAATAATTTTTTTCACAAAATATCATGTTATGGGCTTAGAGTTAAATGTGATGTTCTGGACTTCGTAAAGCCCAAGACCCAATGATTGTGAAATACTATTAATTATGGTTAACATTTCTGACGAATCAATTTTTTTTTTAATAACCATGGTAGCCTTTTCAAAGATTATATTAAGATTCTTTTCTACCATGGTTAGTATTATATTTATTTGAGTTTAAAAAAGTTAGTAACAGGTTGGAGATAACCATTGTTATAAGAGATGTTTATATTTCGTACTTGACAATGTCTTGAACAGACGTTAAATAGAAGAACATCGCCGGTACTTAAATGCTGGTGTTCTCACTCAACCATCGTGTTGTCTTTGCATTCATCTTTTCAATCTCTTTAATTAAGGACGTCCAACATTGATACCTTTGAACTACATGCAAATAATGGGGGTTGAAGTGAAAATAAGAGTGGTATTTATAGGGAGAATCCCAGGAAAAAAAATTAAAATTACTAAGTCTTAAATCAGGTTTAATTCCAACACTTTAATAAGTTTTAGCCAAACATTAAACTTGCAAATAACAATACAATTTTTGTAAGAATGTCTTATTTGGCATTTAACAATTTCAAGCTTCTTTACGTGAGATTTTTTTACATGTATATGTATGAAAAACGAGATAAAACATGAAGCTAAACGCCAATGTTAATTCAAACAAGCCCTCATTCTTCCTAGTTTCAAATTTGCTCTCAATCTTTCAGCTTCGTATTTAGTCTAGTTTTTTTTTGTACGTATAAGTGTTCGTATCATTTTGACTTTCTTTTTTTACAAGTACAGATATCCTCCTGTTGAAAACAATCCTATTCGAGGTACTGCCAGGTACTAAATGTAGATACTTCTTTTAATAGGAATTCGAACATTTGTTCATTACATTATGGGAGCCTAGCCTCTTTTACTAGATCCAATACCCTTTGGTCTCTACCATCTTGACTCTAAGGAAATGAGGTCTGGGGAACCACCGAACAGATTTTCATCTTCCTTTTTAAACCATGAATTGAAGATGAGACGCTTCAAAGGTTATTTCATAGTAGGGATATCAGAATTGATTTTGAGCCATCACAAGTCATCCGAATGCGTGTGGTTGTGTCATGTGCTAATTCGTAGTTTATGATGACAAAAACTATGGTTCCTCACATTTTAATTTTAAAAAAATGAAACAACTTTGGAAACTATTGAAATTGGATGATCAAATTAAATAACATTACTTCTTAGCAGGATAGTTTAATTTACATTAAAAATTAGATATCTCAGACTTTATGAAAAGTACCTCTAAGCATAATGTTCCTTTTGTCCATGCTCCCTTTGTTCCTAACTATAAAATTCTTTCAATCACTTTGTAAATATTAGTAGTTATTTTAGTTAAAATTAATAGATAAAAGAGGAAATCCCAATAAAATCCTGTTGAAATACCTAAATCCAAATTAAAACCCATATTTTAAACAAATTTTTAATTAGGATATGAGTCCTAATTTAGGATTTTTTTTAATGTTATTAAATGATCAGCATGCCTTTTTCAATTAAAATAAAAAAATTGATTATTTTACTCCTCCCAAATGATCTCCCACATCTTATGATTATTTTTAGGACCAAAAACGCGTAAAAAAATTTATAGTGTTTAAAATTTGTTTATGTAGCTAGAAGCTTCAAAAATATTTTAATCAAACATTTTAAATTTGAACATAAATAACCTTAAAATAAATATTTTTCTTTTATGTTTGTAAATATTTATTTTAAAATGTTGAAATGATTTGATTACAAAAAAATATTTAATATTATGTTCTTATAGTTTATGTTAGTTTGAGTGATTATTTAAACAAATGTTGGATTCCAACCGAAAACGTAATCTACAACAACTTAATATAAAATTTTATTGTAATTAAGATATTTTAAAATCTTAAAAATAAATATTTACAAGAAAATATTTATTTAAAAGGTACTTCTATTATAATTTAGAATGTTTGATTAAAATATTTTTAAAGGTTTTAGTTATATACACAAATTTTAAACATCATAAAACTATTTATGTGTTTTTAGTCCCAAAAAATAATCATAAGAGGAAAGAAGAACAATTTTGGAGAGATAAAACAATCAATTTTTCTTTTTGATTAAAGAGGGGAATTTTAGTTATTTAGTAACATTAAAAAATTCTTAACAATGCCTCCTAGCCTGATTGAAAATTTGTTAAAAATATATGCCTAAATTTGGATTTAGGTACTTCAATTAGATTTAATTGGGATTCTCCCTAGACAAAAAACACATTTTTCATCCCGAAACTTATATATAAAGATTTAGTTTAGTATTTTAATTTTTTAAGGTATTTTTTCAGCCGTCCTCTAGTAATCTTAATATTACTGAATTCATCAACATAAAATGCTAATATTGTCATATAAATATAAATTATTAACAAAAAATTCTTAAATACAGCCATATTATATAAATTTAATTTAATAAAATAAATATAATTAGAATAAAAATTCATTATATTTGAAACTCTTTTAACAAAATTTAAAATTATAGTATTAACTGTTAATAAAATAAACTGTTATTATTGACGGAAATAGAGGGAGTAGGTTAAAACAAAATATGACTCATCCCTGATCCCTTTTCTTCTCTTATTATAAACTTCAGTGTTTAAATGCCAAGATATGGTTCTTCTACAATAACCACTCCAAAAGTCTCGTGATTCTTTTATATAATTGTCAATTTTAAGATTTAGTTGAGGAATCAAATTTAATTATTCCCTTACTACAAGGCTGCAAAATTGAAAAGTATATACTCAATTTAAACTATTATAATGGTAAATAAAGAAACTCATAACAGCAAAGTAATATATGAAAACTAACAAAATATAAACATAGAAGTTGTAACGTAACTGCGTAAGAACATAAAAGATGACCTAGTCAACACTTTCTTTATGTATGTATGTATGTATGTATGTATGTATGTATGTATGTATGTATGTATATATAGTTGATTTTTTTTTTTGGAATGAAGTTGATGGTAAAATAAAAAAGAAAAGATTATAAGAAAATTCTACACAAAAAAAGACTTGAAATCATTAAATTTTAAATTAGATTTGATAACAGCACTTTAATATATGTTTTAATAATACTGGACTTACAAATAGTAACATATTTTTGTAAAAAAATTTATTTAAGATTTAGTAATTTTAAGCTTCTTTTTATGAGATTCTTCTAAAGATTGTTAGCGCTTATCGACGAGATTTCACATGATATGGGTGCTAAGCATCACTTTAGTTGTTGGGGTCAATATACGCATCACCTCATGAAAATATTAAAACAATGTTTGTAACTTTGTGTGTTACTATATATCCCCCAACCCCACTATTTTTATTAAATTATGAAGATTTGCTTTTAACTTTTTTATATCTAAAATATGAAACTTGATTGATTCTCATCACATACATACAGAAAACTCAATTTTAGAAGATATCATCCCGTGACGTGGGTCAAACTCGGGAAACTGTTGAGTAAATTCCAGGAAATTGAAAATCCAGTTAGAACTAGCAGATCGTGCTATATACAGGTATAGGTAGGTGAAGAGCTTACTTCTTACTCTCCGTTTGAAATATAAAAATTAAATAATTAATTTATAAATAATAAAAAATTAATTAATTAAATTATTTATAATAAAGATGTGTTGATCTTGTTAAAAAATATTTCTTTTAATCATAACTCCTGGTAATGGATAAATTTTCTTTAATACATGCCATCGGAAAATTTTACAAATTTATGACAAAAAATGTAAATATAAGTCTTAAATTTAGCATAAACTAAATCAAGTACCCGAATTAGCTCTACATTTAGCACAAAACATAACATGATCTTCGTGAAGCACCCCCCACATGTGTGTGCATATATATATATATATATATATAAAATATAATATTAGATTATATATTTATTGGATTAATATAAATTTTGATCCTTTAAGTTTGCATTCATTTTGGTTTTAGTATCCGAAGTTTTAAATCTAAGTTTTAGTCTCTTAATTTTTTTTATTTAGAATATTGATCCTTATTATCTAATAAAAATCTGAACTATTTTACCTTTTGAGAGACTAAAACTTATGGTTTAAAATTTGAGAGACTAAAATAAAAAAAACAAATTTAAGAGGTCAAAAATTATATTAACCCATATCAATTTATAATTAATTTGAAAAAAATAATTAATATGAGAAAACGTTATTTGAGGCTTCATATTTAAAATTAAATTCAACTTTCTAACTGACTGGTATATTAATCATACGATGAGTGGTGACAAAATAAACATGCATATATGTATTTACATACATAGACAGCCGGCAATAGCGGCCACCCCCCCCCCCCCAAAATGTGCGTGTGGGCGTGTAATATTGTCGTTATCAAAAGCATATGCGGCACGTGGGGAGTGGGGACTTGGGTATAGATTCGGTGGACAGGACATTGTTCTGTCGACCATTTAATAAATTCAAGTTATTGTCCGTTTCAAGCACACAATGTATAAAATATTTCCATTAAATTGAACTAACTTTAATTAATGTTACTACTTTTGTTAATGTTTCTTTTCCAAAAGAATTCTTAGATCACTCAAGTCAATATTTGTATAATTTTATTCATTATTGTAAAACATCAATTCATATATATATTCAGTAGGAATAAGAGGCGAAAATGACAATAAAACAATACTTTAATTTTGAAAAATCCCCAAATGGTGACCTCAGAAGATTCTATTTGAGTCACACACATGAATTTTGAAATATACTCAAATGATCACATTGCCCATATGTTATTCTATGAAAGTATTTTGAAAACAGGCTATTACTTGTATTATTAAAACTTATTAATATTGTCAACCACATTACAAAAATTAAAAATTTTCTAATTTATTAGGCATTTAGAAATATCTCAAAATCAAAATATCTTTCAAACCATATGGTGAATGATATTATTAGAATCGTTAATGTCTTTACAAGAGTTTTTGACGGTATTATTGAAAATCAACATAACTTTATCCAAATCATGACAAGATTGGCTTTAATAATAGACATAAATGATACTCTTTCTGATCCTATATATAAGCTTCATTTTTTGAGATGGGTGTAGTCCAAAATATAAGTTTGATTGTATTTAATACTCTCTCACACATTGATATTACTCACATATGTTATCTTTCATCATTTTTTTCATTTATTGCATCTCATTTACTTTAAAATAAATAAAGGCAAAATTTGGAAAAAAAAATACATTTCTAACCTATCTATTATTTTTAACTAATTTTAACTATTAGTTCGTTAAACGTGATTTTATTATTTGAAACTTATATATAGGAGCCGAGGGAGTATAACTAAATGGATAGATAATTATTTGGCCTTCATTTTCATATGGCAAAGATTTTGAGCTTATTTTCTAAGGTGTTTGGTAATCCAAAAAAAAAAACACTTTTAAAAAGTGCTGTCATACAAGTAAAGACAAAATTCTTCTCAAATACTATACTTACTTCGTATACCTTAAAATTATTTTTAAAACCATGATTTAGTTTCTTTTCAAACACAATCTTAAAAGTTTAGTAACGCAATTAACAACTTGTTTCTCAAGAAGTTATGAAAGTGAGATTTTTCTAATTTCAATAATACAGTTAGAAACTTTTGTAATGGTACTAACAACTCTAATAACACAATTTAACTTTAAGAGATTTTTGAGTGCTGAGTAAATTAAAAAATTTTCAACTTTTGTAACACGGTTAACAAGTCTTATAATAATATTAACAAATTTGTTAACACAATTTACAACTTGCTTTCAAAATATTTTTACAAATGATATAAGGACAATGTTGTCATTTAAACAAATTTCAAAATTCCAATTTAATTGTATGTGACTAAAATAAAATTTTTCTTATTAAAGTTACCATTTAAAATTTTTAAAATTGAAGTACCATTTTATTATATTTTCCCATTAGGTTATCATTAAATATTGTCTTCGTTTAATTGTCATCGGCTGTCCTAACGTTTAGCCAATATGTCACCAAACGTCGTGAGTCATGGTCTGTATGAGCAACTAGGTTTAAATTTCATCGCTAAATTTAACGGTAATTTACCTTAGGAAAATTACAAAAAAAAAAAACCTAAAAATTGAAAAACTACATATATGGACCAGCTCACAAAATTGTTGTCATTTGCTTATCAATTGTTATCAAGCTAATACTAATATTGTAACTGGTCCTTATTTGTAACTTTTCTTTTTTAAGGTTTTTTATTTTGCGATTTTCTTTTTACCTTACACGGACATAGGACTGATATATGAAATTATGTTCTGCTACTACGGCTTCTCATTATAAGAGCTGTATAAGATTTGCTATTAAATATAAAATTTTAGTTCACTCTATCTTTTAAATTTATAATTTTTTTTCCAAAATATCTATATAAATTATATAGTGAGAGAGTTCCCATTAAAAGTAGTTACAATTCATATGATTAAAATATATGTTTAGAAAAATAAATACATATTTATTACAAATAAATAACTTAAATAGTTTCTCTAATATTTTACAAATTAATTATCTAGCTCTCATAGCGTCAGAGTCAACTAGTACATATATAAATGATATATTTCATTGATATTTTGTAAAATCTAATAAAAATTTTCTAATTCTCAATACCATGAAATAAGTTAAATAAAAATTATTATTTACATACATATTTAAATCTATATTATTACTAGTTGGCCTTTTTTTCAAAAAAAATATTTTAATTCTAATAAAAAATTTATTGTTTGCACTTGATTTATGTCAAAAACTCGATTCATCGTTTTTATATTGATAAAATAATTATGTAAAATAGATTCTATGTTTATATTTGCATTTTTTGAGTTAATTTAATTATATAATTTTATGAAAATATAAAAATAATTTCAATTTTTTCTATAAAATTTTTTGCTTTGATTCAAAAATTTAAAAAATATTTAAAAATAATCAAAATATACTTTTAAAAAGAAAAGGAAGGTTGGAGGGTTTGGGCTCAGGTCAGCAAAACCAACCCAACTTAAGGAAGATTTCTTTAACCCAGCTTGCTATAACCCATGCCCACGAGTTAGCACACGTTACAAGCTCGGTTTTCCCCAACAGATATTTCCAAAATTAGTCAGTCCACACTCGCTTGCGACGAACCATTTTTTACAAGGTTACATTTAAATGATTTAGTGAAAGGATATGAGACGTTCAGCGGAATTTAGAAATTTATTATTCCTAACCGAAAAAAAAAATTTGTTGATTTCAGCACTTGCATCGGCAAAGGATGCATCCTTTATATCAATTGACTGCCCGTTTGGATTAGTGAATTTTACGAGTGATATTGGTCATAAATAATATTAGTTAATCATGATTTATGTTTGGATGTATTTTTTTTTTTTATAAGTGACTTAAGAATTGTGATTATGTCTATTTTTCATTTATTAAAATCATTTATGAATGTATAATTACCAAAAAATCATGAATTTAATAAATATTATTAAATACTCCTCCGGTCCCTAATATAGGATCCAATTCTTGAATTGATTTTGGTCCTAAATATAAGACACATTTCTTATATTTATCAGTTTTCTCTAAATTACCCCTATGGATACTCCCTTAACCATAATCAAGTATAAGAGGGAGAAGGGATACTAAGAAAAATGATTATGGTGTTTTAGAAAAAATACGAAAATTTTCTTATAATTAACTAACTTACCTAATTTCTTTAATCTAATCAAATTAGTTAAATGAGTCTTATATTAAAGACTAGAAGAATATAATCATTTGCAGAGAGATTTTCAGAAAAGTGTAGGAGGATGAATTGGAGAAAATTCAGTTGATAAAAACTGACTGAAATTTTTCAAAAACATATTCTACTTTTTGGTGCTTATCTCAAAATTGCGGTGGAAGAATGAAATCACAATTGATCGGGATTTTAAAAAAGTTACCTAAACAGGATAAATATGCTTCATAATCACTTATTTGAATTTAAATGGGTTTATGTGAGCTCTCATTGCTTAACCGAACGGGCGCCGAGTCTACATGGATCAGAATGTACCAAGAACTAAATAATTCTAACACAACATGAAGATAGATTGATGAAATTACCAGACTCAGTTAACTCATTACTTCATCTTTTAGTCCATTAACAGCTTCAGTTACAAAGAAAACAGGGCCAAACCAAAAGAAAATCTGGACCAAAAAATTAATTTATCAGAAACAAGTTATACCCTTTGAGTATAAATGGGCCCAGTGGCAAGTATTGCCTTCCAAGTTTCCCTATCCTACAGATGTCCGAAACCCCAATACATCAGAAGATAGATGCTAAACTCTCAGGCATAGCAAGGAAGCTATTAGCTAGATGTGAAAATGGAAGTATAAAAACGACCGCAGAGGACCGATTCTGCTACCTGCAGGTAAAATTCATAAGACAAAGACTTGCTGTCAAAATATGTTATAATTCGAATAAACAACTTGACAACAAACAATTAATCAAGTGATGGGTTGGAAAGATTGGACACTTCTGAAGGGACTTCGATATCTATCTTTGTCTGAGAGACTGAGATAGTACGCCACCAATACATGTCTTCTGCTCTTTAGGTTCCATGCTCTGGCATTGTCAAGAGAAACAAGTAATGGTGCCCATGCTTCAGGAAATAGCATAATACCGATTCAATGCAAACACGGACACTTACCACAGAACAAAACAGAACTCAAATCCCACAATGGTTGCTGGTTGAAGATTTTGCATGGCCACATAACAGTTGTTCTCAGAAACAGAAGTGCTACGACCCAAATGACACCTGAGCAGAGGAAAAAAAAAGAGAGAATGAAGAACAAAAATTCAACAAATATGTTGATCTTGCATCCAGAATATGAACTAAAGGAAGCAAAAGAACCATTGATTTAACAAACCTGCCATTCTTGCTTGCTTCACTGATGCCTCCTCGACATAAAAATCACTGGGTGGATCAGGGATAGGACAGATTGTTGGAATAGTGTATAACTGCAACAACTATGGGCCTTTGCCACAATGATTCATTAAATAAGTTGGTATTTGCTGTGCCACCAACAAGAACGTTGCACTTAAAACCAGTGCAACACGAATATCACATTCAGTATAATTTGATTGACGTGCGAAATGCTCCATAGTTTCTACTGGAAGTTGAACTATGATTCTCAATTCTAGAATTCAAAATACTTGAACCTTCCCAATTATGAACACGAAACTGAGAAGTTCTGCTACGTCCATGTTAGTTATTTAGATTTAATCACATCAAGCTCTTCAGCACTAGTTGGCATTGCAGTTATGTTTCCCTACATATAGTAGGTTGCTACAGAACCTGCAAGAAATAAAGTTAAAAGAAGTAAACAATACATAACGAAACAGAAGTAAAACAACGTGATAGCTAGAGTCTAATCAACCTTGGCTCAATATTTCAACATCCAAATAGTAACTGCTAAATTAGTTTTAGGTGTATGTGAAAGAATTGACAGGTGATTATAGAAAAAATCAGTTATTGCACATGAATATGCTAGCTGGTTTACCCAACAGGTACTGCAAACATGATCTTGAATTCAAGATTTTCTCTCCAATTTTCACTATAATGATTTGAAGAAATATCAAATGTGAGTGTCATTAAGGTGTACATATCTTAAGCCCAAAATAATCTATCTGCACACTTTTGACAAGTAAAAGCTAGATTAGTTGCAGGTGTATATGAAATATACTGAGAAACTGATAAATATAAATAATGAAATGACAGAACCTCCAAGGATGCAGTTTATATAATACCATCATATTTGAAGTAGATGTTCTGCATAGTATCTGTAGAGGTAAGCGTGCATACATGAAAGGCCAATCTACTTAAAATTTTCCATTTTATAATTAGACCATGTTTCAGTATTCTTAGATGCAGATAAAAGCCTTAATTATAAAACCAGAATACATAATCCTTTGTCATATCATAACCAAAAGGCTTCTAAACAATGTCCCTTGTCCAACCATTCCAAGACGAAGCTGATCAGCTTTCCCATTTCTACAGCATCAATAAATATATGGAGAGGAATTCATAGATGAAACAGGCGACTAGAAATTCCCACCCCCTAGAAAAGTTATTTTCATTATCCCAACCAGGAAAATAACTTGCTAAACAAAAAGGCAAAAGTCAAAAAACAAACGCAACTTTTTAAACAAAACATCAAACCCACGTCAGCCACAGTCCTTCTGATTGCGTTGCCCAACCAATTGCAAGTGTTGTCTTCCCATCTGCAGATGTGGATCCCTGGATAGACCGAAACTTTCACAACAGCCACACCAACACAGCCACAGACGGATGAGAAGACAAGTAGAGGGAACAAAACAAAACAGAGCACACTTAAGAAACAAACATTAACTGATATAGATAAACATATAGCGTTGATGGAAATTACGAAGTATGAAATGCGATAAGGTCTCCATATGATCATGTTGCTTCACATTTCAAAATGGATTTCAAACAATTTTGAATTCAACAATATCCTATAGGGTTCCCAAATTGCATCCAGAGTGGTAACTAGCTAGCGGCAGCTTTTTGACTGAAGAGTAACAAATTCTACATTGAAACTGATGACGATGATAGATGAAGGGAGAAGTTTCAGTAATTTAGAAGGCTTTCCCCATATTGATTGATGATTCTGAAATCTGAAAGTTCAAAGAAGTTGAACATTGCACATTTTGAACACAAATCTGGAAAGTCTTGCTTGCCATCTGTGTGTGTATGTGTGTGTGTTTTTTTTTACCCCAATCAATAAACTCATCCAAAAACTTACTCTGCAAAGTGCAAGTTTACAGCTTCATACACAATAACATCAGCTACAAGAGCGGTACTGCATAGGTAAGGCCCCTTCCATCATCAAGTTTTGCTCGCAGGACCTAAAATTTACAAGAAACACAAAAGAAGAACCAATGAGGACGAACCTCTCCCAGCAATATGAGCAAAGTAAACCAAAACCGTATGAAATTCACACGAGAATTATTAACTTTTTCATTCTGAATAATTCATTCTTCAATCAGAAGGACATAATCCACATCTGGTTGTGCCAGAGAACGGTGATAATTTCGTTGTCGTTGATAAGAAAGGGGACGAAGCCACCTGAAGCTCCTTGAAAACCAATAACATTCTATGATTGGGGATAATACAAAAAAAGAATGGCGTCAAAAGTTCAAATAAAGCAAAATGGGACCAGAATTGAACAGTAATACATGCATGGAGAAACCTAATTCAAGAATTGGAAGGGGAAAAAAAAGTATCTGACGCATTTTCCACTAGGATAACAACTGGATTACAAATACTACAAGACGTGTAAAATAGCCTATGATTAGACAAGAAAAAGGAAGGAAAATAAAAGGTACATGAAAAATACCTAAATTGAGGTAACTAGTATTCTTCTGAATCAATATTCTCCCCTAATGATTGAATATAACATTATACAATGGTAGGAATGGTTGCATCGTTCTTGGACGGGGACGACGTCTATTGCCATATGTTGCATGAAGTTTATTGAGCAGCTTAAAGAAGCCTCCCACGAATAATAGAATAAAGAAAATGGACCACCACGGAAGCTGCAGAGCCAAAGATACAAGAGCGGCAACAGCCAGAGAGCCAAACACAGTCATGAGCGCTTCAAACTGAGAGGCAAAACCAGGAAACAAGAACTTAGCAGCCCGGGCCAAGTAATATGGTAATATACATATGACAGAAGCCATGGAAGTGCTTGAACTCTGTATCTGAAGGTAGTTGAGTAGAATTGGAAGAAAGGAAGCGAAGATCAAATTGGAGGAAAAGAATTCCTGGGGGAGATTGAAACCCGAATAGAAGCAGCTATGGCTATGGCTGTTCCTTCTGCCCCGGTTGGCGGTTGCTGCCCAGAACAGAAGGCGAAGTCAGATCACATGATCAGAGGGGCGGATCACGTGCCCTTTCCAGAGCATAAGAAGCACGAAGCGACTGGTGCAGCCTCCGCCTCTTTTTCCATGTGGATTGAGATTTAAAATAATTGATTATATAAAAAAATTTAGTTACATATAAAGAAAAATAAATTACATAAAAAAAAAATAACTTACACAAACAGTATTTAAATCTAAGGAATTAGTTTGTGCATAGAAAAAATGACTTGTACATAAAAAAATTTTATTTGCACAAAGAAAAATTAAGTTACACATCACACGAGAAAAGATTATTACACACAAAGAAAGATAAATTACACATTAAAAAAATTAGGTTACACACAATAGAAATTAAATTGCACAAAATTCTCATGTTTTATTTGCTAATTAAATTTTTAATGAGGAATTTATCCTCAAGTTTTCCTTCTTTTTGTCTAAAATTGAAAGTTATATATTTTCCTTTTGGGTCGCATATTTTAAGTAATTAGTGTTAACAAATTAAATCAAAATTGCAAAATAAGGAAAATTGATTCCGTGATTTAATTAAATTATTTGTTTCGTGCCCTTTATTTTAAGACCTAGTTTCAGTGCTTATTATGATAACAAAATCTGTACCATCTAAATGCAATTTTCATGATTTAAACTTAAAATTTGCAATTAATAATTTTTAAATAATAAAAATATTCTAAAATAAAAACTGAAAATTGAAATATTATTTTTATTTTAAATTCTACAATCAATAAAATAATCATTTCACAAAATTAAAAATTAAAAATATATAAATTTTGACTTTTGAGATCAGTTCTAAACAATCCACGTTAGGTATAAAACTTAAAATTTCAAGACACGCATATCATTCTGATACTTTTTATTTGTTATTTGTAAATTTGTTGTTTGTAAAAGTTTTTCACACGCCGTTAAGAGCATTAAATAAAAAAAAATTACAAAAAAAGACCTTAGAATTGCAAAAACGCAGATAGGGACCCTATCTGCATTTTTGGAATTCCAAGATCTTTTTTTGCAATTTCTCTTTAAATAAATAAAATATTTTATTTTTGCTCTTTTTAAATTAGTAGTATATTTTCTCTGACTTATTCCCTCTCTCTTCACTTTTGTAATCAATATGGCGAAAATGAAAAATAAAGCATTAAAAAAAAGTACAAATGACAGAAGAAAAAAACCAAAATATTGTACTACAATTAGCAAATAATAAAGATAAAAATAATATATATTTTAATGTTTTCAGGACTAAACTAGACCGTCCGGACCAACCGTCAATCAAAGGTGAAGGCAGTTTGAGTCGCATATGAAAAACCATTCTGAGTGTTAATCTATTTTGAGTTGCTATGAGCTGGCCTTTGAGCCAGAAACTGCCGTTAGCTTAGAACTCGGAAGGGTTTTGTAATAACTAGCTGACCTGATTTTTTCTCAAAATGGTAGCCACCGGCAATGAAGAAGAAAGACGAAAGAAGAGGAAAAAAATGAGAGAAGGTATTAAACCAATACCCATAAAAATTAGTGCTCAGAAAAGAAGAAGAAGAAGAAGAGAAGCAAAGATCTTATCTCCTAAGCCTAAACCAATACCCATAAAAATTAGTGCTCAAAAAGAAGAAGAAGAAGAGAAGCAAAGATCTTATCTCCTAAGCTCCATAGTCCATGCCAAAGAGATCAAAAAGGATTTGTAGCTGTGTTTTGTTTGCGGAAAAGTGGAAAATGGAAGTAAGAGAGACGAAAAAGAATGATACAATCATACAAGTGAAGAAGAAATGGATAAATTTAATTATATCTGATGGATATAAAATTTCATTGCGGCAACATTCATTGGATAAAAGCAACCATCACTTCAACTTTTTCTTCTTTTCGGGGGTATCTTGTCCTTCGCCTCACGTAATTTTTTTATGAGAATTACAATAAGTCCCATATAAGAGAAATAACTATTAAAAAGTCTAATAACAACCTAAGTAACCTGTAATAACAAGTTCTAAAATAGAAAATAACAACCTCGAGGATTTGTTTTGTGTACTTACATGGGACCTCATTGTAATTCTCCCTAATTTTTTTGTCAATATTTTATCTTAAAAAAAAGAAAAAAAGCATTTCATATTCAAATTATTTTTAACAAATAAATAAAAATATCAAATTTTTGGCTTCATAGCCAAGCTGCCGCCAAGAGCATAAGCACTCTAGTGCTCAGCTACTGACAGTGGCGGCCATGGCGGTGACAACTAAAGCTGGAAAAACGAGCCGAGTCCGTCAGGCTGGCCCATTTAGACCCTGAAATTATGAAGACCGAGCTTGATATTTTTCCCTTCAAATGGGAAATAAGCCCTGGAGGGCCGAGGGTTTAAAAGGGCCGACCCTAGAAGGCTGCAGGCCAACCCATTTAAGCCTTTTTATAATTTTTTTAAAATTTTTTTTATATAATTCTAATGTTATTAATTTTTTACATTATTAATAATATTTCAAATATTTAGTTATTATTATAATTTTAAAATTAAATTTAGTTTTAGACAATAATTTATCCAATTAAATTTTTAAAAAATGGGTTAATTTGGACTTTAATAATGATTTGATTTATATTATATGCGTTGATATTTTTAAACTATATATATATTTATTTGATAATAGAGTATTTTTATACTTATATAACATGTGATTCTATAATTTGAATTAGAAATTTATCAGTTTCAACAACAATGTTTCTTATATTAAAGTAAAATAATAGCTAGATTATAAAATTTAAAAGTAAAATCAATCTATAATATTAAATCAAAATCAAGTACAAGCCGGCTCATTTTTACCTCCATAGTGGCTCCTCACTCAAAATACTGTTCTATGAACAATACCAGCTCAGGAATAGTAGCGGCTCAGTTTTAGGCTACGCCTATTTTTAATTTTGTGTGTAGTATTTTTTTTCCAAGTACTTTTTTTAAAGTGTCCAGATGGGAGTTTCAAAATTTCAAGTTCCCTCCATTTCAATTCTTTCTCACTCTTTCTTTGGTTTCAAAATCTGTAGGATTTCTTTATGATGCTTTTTTGACTTCCTTCCCACGTTATATCCAAAGTTTTAAAGTATAATAACAAATAAAAATTAATATTAGAAATGTATATGATGATATAAATACAAGAAGTAAATATAAAATTACTGCATATATATTTACAGTTGGCATTAATATTAACAGTTTTAAATTAAAAATTAATAGATGCAGAAATTACTTGAATTTTAATACGGTTAAAAAATCAATATTTAAATATTTTAATGTTTATAATAATTTTTATCTTTGAAAATATAACAATATTATAATATAAATATTTTTTGACTTAGTAATATAAACAGTTTTGCTTACCTTTATAATATAGTAAAATTTTCAGATTTTTTTAAATTTGTAAATTTTTGGCTTTTGGAAAAATGAAAAAAAATTAATTATAACAGATCCCAAAATTGACTGCCACACGCTTTCTCCCTGCAACACGCTTTCTGTACTCTTGATAAGTCATATACTTTTCTCTGTTGCCCTCATTTTTTGCTTCGAGTTTCATCTTTTCATCATTTTAGTTTTAGTTATGCTCTTAGCAAGTTCTCACAGATTGTCACCAGATGTGGACTTCTTCGCTTCTTTTGCCTGGGAAATCGTCTTCTTTCTATTCTTTATTTTTTACTCTCTCCTTTATGTGTTTCCCATTGTCTTTTCCCATTCCTATTCCCCCCCCTTTTCTCCTCAATTTCCCAGGTGAATCGTTCTTGCAAAACCGTTGTGGGAGCTTGAGTTTGTGGTCTCCGATGTCGGCAACCGTTGGGTGAGGGTGGTGATAGATATTGGTAGGACGCTCTCATATAACAGCAAGGAGTGCTTCTGGAGCAGAACCTGCGGGTAAATCCTAGCTTTCTTCATCCTTTCACCTTTCTACATATCCTCTTCAAGTATTCCTCACAGTTTTATTTTGTCTTTTTATTTTAATCTATTTTATTGTTCTGTAATGGGTTTTCCTTGCTAAACGAAGGGTTTTTAAAATTCTTCACAAAACAGGCTGAACGTTTATATATTTCATTGTCAGTTCATCATCCATTCTCAAAGCTTACATTTCTATTACATATTATGTTCTATAAAGTCAATTCAAATCCTCTATTGTTTATTTTTAAATACTGGGTTTTAATTCTTTTTCTCATCTAAGTTATAGTGGGGTAGCCGGGTAGGTTTAGTGGCATAAGCTGATCTAGTACTTATTCCTAAAAATACTGGGCTAATTCTCATTTTGTAGTCTCATTAGTGGCCCCCGGGAAGGCACACAAATGTTTTAACGAACAAAGTCTTTGGTTCAAAGGTAATTATGGCTCAATAGTGCATTCACCCTAATATTCTGCCTTCCCGTATGATTAGTTTTCTGCATTTTTCTGGTGCAATTATCTTTTTCCAATGTCTTGCTTCATTTTTTTTATGAGACTATCTAAGTTCATCTATCATATAGGAAGAATAGAATAAGGTGTGTTTTGCTTGGATATTGTGCTGTGAAGCTATAGGTTGAACATCAGCCTTACATTTACTTGCAAAAACTGGTATGGTGATTCAGTTTGCTTTGGTGAAGAGAGATCAAGGTTAACTCTTTTTCTGCTCTCATATCAGCATTTTCATATTTGTTGTTTTCCTTCTTGATATTCATCTAGTGTTGTTTAATATCATAGAAGGTTTAATTGGTATTGTATGATGGATGCTATTTTGTTTTGTGGAGGCTTGATGTTAATTGTCACGAAGAGTATATACAATTTAATTTGTTAATATCTGCAATTTTAACAGTGCCTTTGTGGGCTTCGTACTTTCAATTTAAGAATAGTGGTGTATTTTTTTACTCACATGAGACATCACCCTTACCACAGTGTTTGTTTTTATTTCCCTCCAAATTGGATTAGTATTAATTTGCTTCCCATCGTTGCTATAGTGCATGGTTCTTGAATTAGACCATTTGGTGTTTTGTTGGAATTTGTTGAGGTGCTCTAAATATCAAAATCAAACTCACCTCTTGCAACATATAAGGATTTCGGTATGGAATATGGATTTTGAATCCAATAGTGTACATTATCTAAGTATGAGAATTGGTACTCAATGGAGTACGTGGTTAATCCATTTAATAAACTCTTTTAATAAGCTGTAAGGTTTGAGGTGGCATGTCAAAGACCCAAGAGTTACCAAGGTCAGAGCTCATTTGTGGCATTTTGTTGCTCTTTTTGTGAGCATTATTATTCTCTTGTATTCTGGACATATTTGTGTTGTTTTGGCCTAATGTAAATTTGCAGTTAATATCTCCTTTGTGAAATGTTAGACTGGAACTGGCAGGATCAGTGCTACTTGAGGAAATCGATTTGTTGGGGGTGGAGATGGAAGAATTTCCAAGTTTTTAGTAAACATGATGATACAATATTCTTAATGCATGGACCGATACAGCAATTTTTTTTTTTGGAAAAATATAATTTCTCATTATGTCTTTTCATGGTTCTCAGTATTATAATGAATATCTATCTAAGCACTTGGGACAGATTATTTAAGTTAAAAATAATAAGTGCATTTATGTTAAAGAAGCATGCTCTATACTTTTCAAAAGGAATTAGTTTTGGATGTTCTTGCAATGCTGGTGCTGCAGGGGCATATTTGATGTTGTTTCCCAGAGTCTTTATATTTGCAAACATGACCACATAGACAGACATACTTCTACTGGAATTTCCTAAGTTGCCTCTTTGAATAAATGTTTATGTCCAAGATCAGGCCAAGGCATTGTTTCCTTTATATTGGAGTCAAGTTTAGGTGACTGAAGCATTGAGTCTATTGATCTTCTTCAAATAGGTATGAGGAAGAGAGAAGAAAAAGGAGATCCAAAAGTATGAAGCATGAAAGCAGTTAAAATAGTAAGGCCGTTGGGTCTCCTTGATTGTACATAGGCTCATAAAGTATATTCATATTTATATCAAGGAACCATTGGCAGCAATAACCATGGTATTGTCTTGAAAGAATCCCTTCAAGAGCTTTGCAAAAGAAAATCACGTCACATTAAAGACATGAATATTGTTCAAGTGAGTTTGGAAGCATTTGGTAGGTTGAATTGTGTACAGCGTCTTTGACCATTGGGCTATATTTTGTTGCCTTCATGACATCCTTTTGGGGAACCACAATAATGATTGGGAGAAAAAAGGAAAAACAAGTTTTTACAGGTTCTTTCATAAGAAAATGTCTCTGACTTTGTACATAGCATGCCATCCTATGTGCAAGACTAATTTGCTTTTCATGAAAATGCAAAAAAACTTACAAGCAAATAAATGTTAAACTTTTGCATAAAAATGCAATTTAAAATGCCATTCCAAATTTGTGTAAATAGGTATGACTTTTATTGAGCAATGAAAAATGATTAAAAATTATGAATTTACCAAATATAATAATTTTAAATTATTATCATAGGAAAAAGTTATATTTAATAAATAAAATATATTTAAATTAGAAATCATAATAATGTGGAAAATTTTAAACTAAATAGTATTATATAATTAATTGGCTTGTGACAAAGTTACAGTTGTTATAGCATGTACTGCTTATAAATGGAGGAGGTAATTTCAATATCGTTATTTATATATAGAAATGTGTTATAATTTGTTGATATTTTTGTGATAAATTAATATTGTTGATTATATTGATTGAAGTGAACTCTTCCCGTGCATTGCACGGGGGTTTATATGCTAGTTCCTATATAAAAAAAAAAACTTGATATTTTCGTTACGAAAGAAAAGTATACTTATAAAGAAGAGTAATTAATTATACTGATGATAAAGTTTCAAAAGATTAATGATAGTATTTATTTATTACACAATTGCACTATAGATAAAACTTTTGGATGTTGTTATTTGGTTAATGAATGTTTTAGATGTTCTTAAATGTTGATGGATATTTATAAATAATGATATTTTATATTTGTGACTTAATTTTATTCATATTTATGTCTTTTATTAATAATTTCATTGGTTTATTTTTATTTTTTATAAAAAATATGAAAAATATAAAAGATAATATTTTTTTTCTTAAACGAGCCAAAAGCCCACGAGCCAGCACTGAGCCCTATAGCTTAAGGACTGGGCCCAACAAATTGGGATATTTTTGAAATTTCAGTCCTGAAAGGCCTATCCTTTTAAACCTGTCAGCCTTGAAGAGCCAGTCCTGATTCTCACTTTTGCCGACAACACCGAGTTCACTAGTTTCGCCGTAAACAATGCTGCATGTTGTAGTGACCGTCGTACGGTTTCTGCATTCATCTTCTCTGTTAACTGTGTTAGGGAGGTCGGTAATTGCTGCTTTTGAATTAATTTGGAATTAGGTCTTTATATAGTGACTTAATTATTTGGGAGAAATGCTCGTGGGACCCATGGACGTTTGCAGCTATGAATTGAAAGCGTTCTCTCGCAGTTGGATGCTCTCGAGGCCCCATCCAATTTAAAAACACCGGCAGTATGTGAACAGTGTCAATATAATTATTTATTTTTATGTTATCAGAAGTCATGCCTAAT
The DNA here is from genome assembly GCF_004799145.2 of Neltuma alba. Taxonomy (NCBI): domain Eukaryota; kingdom Viridiplantae; phylum Streptophyta; class Magnoliopsida; order Fabales; family Fabaceae; genus Neltuma; species Neltuma alba. The sequence goes on from NW_021636097.1 coordinate 23,741, forward strand.
ATTATTTTCTAGTTACATCTAATATTATAATTTTAGTTATGATTTGAGATGTTAAATGTATTATAAATAAATAAATTATACTAGAAATAAAACTAGGATATTAAACACAACTCGGTGAGTGTTGAAGTGCTGAAAACATAATATTAAAATACTAAATGCATTATAATATAAATAAATTTAAAATGCTAAATACAAAACGCATTTCAGTGCTGAGCGGGCTGTGAGGACAGAGCACAAAAATTTTGTAGCGCTGAGCATCATCATTGCTAATTCCCACTAGATGCAAAAAGCAATTGGAAGATACTCCTCCGATCCTAATTATAAGACCCAATTGACTTATTTGAGGAGATTAAGGAAGTAAGTTAAGTTGGTTATTTATAATAAATAAGTGTTGTCATTCCTAAAATATCCTTGCTAATTAAGTATATTGGCTAAAACTATCATTATTAGAAGGATTATCTTGGAAAAAAATGCATAAATATAAGAGACAAAATGGATTGGGGTCTTATAATTAGGACTAAATAAAAAGTCAAATGGAGTCTTATAATAAGGACCGGAGGAGTAACATCATAACATGGGATGTTACTTTATCCTCTTTGTTTTAAATTTTTATTTTTTCTAGTGGATGTTGGGTGTATTTATTATATTCCTTTTTATATGCATTTTCAAAAGCGTGTCACAATTTTAAATTCGTAATTTATCCGCCAACGCTACTCAACAAACTCCATGTAAACAGCAGTATACGTCTTCCCCAGCTAACAATGCAGTCACAACTGCTATTATACTACTTTTTTTTTAATATAAGAGCTAGACATATAAAGAAAAAAAAGTTAGATAACAAATTTATAAATATTTAAAAAATTAGTTAAGTAGTTATTTATACTAAATAGGTATTGTCTTTCTTAAAATATCTCTGTTGATCATGTACATTAGAATAAGAACTCTTTAAGATGTGTAATCACTGTAAAGACTACTTTAATAAAAAATAAATAAATATAAAAACAAAATGAATTGAAATTTTATATTAAGACTAGGGGCAGTGTAATTCAATCATTAGAAGGAAAATATTGATGCAGAATAATACTACTAGTTACCTTCATTGGCACAACCACATGTGGATTATGTCCCTCTTATTGATGACTGGTTTACTCAGAGTCATAAACTTAATAATTCTCTTGTGTCAATTTTTTACTGTTTTGATTTATTTTGTTCATATTTGCTTGTGAGGATGGTTTTTTGAGAACAAATTTTGTTACAATTGATTGATAAGATTGATTTTGGTTATAATTGAGAAAAAGGATTGAAAAGGAACAAAAGCACGAATGAAAAGAAGAGAAAAGCATGATTTTCTTATTAAAAAAAAATCCAAACGCCCCTATATATACAAATTAATTATGAACTCAAAATTATGATTATTTCATAACTTATCACACATCTCTGCATATGCGAAAATAATTCCTTAACCATATTCATGGATCGAAATCAGATTTGTTTAGTTCTTTAGACAATCTATAATGCCTGCTCAATTTAGTCCATGAACGCATCCTTTGCCCATGGCTTCAACTTTAACTTTTCTCTTTCTTCCTCTTCCAAATTTAAAAAATAAAATAGAATAGAATAGATTGGGCTCATGAATTCAAAACCTTTTCATAAGCTCAAAAGAATGATTTAGCCCTCAACATTTTTTGTCCACACATTCGTGGGCTGGACATAATTGATCCCTTTTGTGAGGATAAGAGCTTCGACTTTTTTTTTTTTAAAAAAAAAGCAGTAAGCAAAGAAAACGCGTAATTAATTTCATTGATGAATTTGTTGAATGAAGATTAATTCTCACAAAACTTTTTTATTTGATATCTAATATTTTATTTAGTTGGAAAAAAGCATAATATTTTATTATTTTAATAATGGATTTAATTATGTTTTGAAAAAAAATTACAATTGCTAGTTGACAAACTCAAAAGAGATAAACAGCAGAACATACCGCTGTGTGAGATCTCCTCTCATACTACCATAATAGCTATAACTATAAAACCAGAAAATATAATGCTTTGTCGGAATAATAACCAGAAAATCAATCGAGGCACTAGTCTCTGTGTAGACTAATAAATCTCATAATGTCCAACCATATGCCACTCTGTGTGTCTCTGTTTTGGGGGTAAAAAACAGAGCAAATAAAATGATGTTGTAGCGTAGTCTTTGTTATGCATATATTATGAGAAGTGGAGGTAAAAAAATATTAATTTCTCACTTTAATTTATTCATTTTATATATTGGTTTTGCATTCTTGGTTGCCTTAAAATGTTGAAATCAACCAGAGTTGCAGTCTTGTTCACGACCAGATGATTTGGGTATAAAGTACCCACTTGCCCATCATGCCCCATGTCCGGAAACATCATATCAAAAGTTGGAAATTTAGTGTGTGCTTTTCAAACTGTGACATCCAGGAAAGAATCCATTATTAAAACAACGTCCTGCCGTATAATATGCGTCAAGTCAAAATCAGAGCGATTTCAATTAAATGAATTGCTTCTTAATGATAATAGAAAAGGCACCTATCAAGTGTAATAGACAAGAAAAAGGGAGGAAAACAAAACGTACACGTAAGTACCTAAATTAAGGCGACTAGTATCATTCTTTTTTCTTTTTTTTGGGTAAAAAAGGTGACTAGTATTATTCTGAATCAATATTTTCCACTAATGATTGAATATAACATTATACAAAGGTAGGAGTGGTTGCATGGTTCTTGGCCGGGGGCGACGTGTATTGCCATATGTTGCATGAAGTTTATTGAGCAGCTTAAAGAGGCCTCCCTTGAATAATAGAATGAAGAAAACGGACCACCATGGAAGCTGCAGAGCCAAAGATACCAGAGTGGCAGTTGCTAGAGAGCCAGCCACCGTCATGAGCGCTTCAAACTGACAAGCAAATCCAGGAAACAAGAACTTAGCAGTCAGAGCCACGTAATATGCTAAAGTACATATGACAGAAGCCATGGACGTCCTTGAACTCTGTATCTGAAGGTAGCCGAGTAGAATTGGAAGCAAGGGAGCGAAGATGAAATTGGAGGAAAAGAATTCCCTGGAGAAATTGAAGATATTGACATTGAAGAAGAACACAGCAGAAGAAGCTGGTCTTCCCGGATAGAAGCTGCTGCGGCGATGACTGTTCCTTCTGCTCTGTTGGCTATACAGAGGTCAGAATAAAAGATGAAATCAATATGACGTGATCACACACTTGCCCTTTGCAGTGTATAAACTATAAAGGCCTAAGCAGAAACTTTGGAAAATGCATATTTCCAGAAGGGGAACATAATAATGGATAAAGGAAACATTGAAAGACCTCATGAGCAGTAGCGTTTGCCACGGATGACTGTCGTTGTTTGCTTCCGTAGCTAAGCACCAGCTTGGAACATACTCATTCTGGTTATCACCCTCCGACCATGGTAACAACATTAAGATCGCTAGCTTCACCATAAACAACGTTAGACCTTCCAGCCATCGTTTCACGGTCTCTGTATTCATGTTCTTAACAGAGGATGTCCACAATTGGCACCTTCAAATTTGGAGTTAGGCTTGTGTGTGTTATATATATACAAGGAAAATAGAGGGGGGGGGGGGGGGGGAAGAAATCCCCCTTTAATGCCACCTACCACTTCTGAAAGGAAAAACTAGTAACGCTCTTTAATCCCCTTTAATATCACTTCAAAAAGAAAACAAAGTTAGTAAAACTCTTTAATCCGCTTTAATACCACTTCCCACTTCTAAAAACATGCAATGGATGACTTTGATCCCACTTCTAAAAACATGCAATGGATAGGAAGGGTAGTGGAGAAAGCAAGTTGGAAACACTTTTTTTTTTGGACCTTTCCCTCTTTGAAACTCCTATATTTCTCCCAGCCTTTTTGTTTAAAATTATTCTTAACAATTTTTTAACCCCACGCACTATATATTTTGCCACGTTTTTGCTGCTCCCTCTTTCTCTTTCTTTTTACAAGAAATAATTATTAAAATCATGCGGTTTAAAATGTTTGTTAAAAATAAAAATATGTAAGATATATATATTTTCCAATTATACTATTATTTGTAAAAAGAGTACATGAAAAATAATGAATGAAAATTTATTACATAGAGATAATAAGTTGTATATATTTAATAAGAATAAAAATAGAATTATTAGTTTACAATTTCAGACAAAGAAAATTTGTTTCTTACATATAAAAACCCCACTATAAGAGAAATTGATTTTTATAAAAAGAAATGGAGAGAGTATTTTAAAGTATAAAACTCATAGTTTCCGTCTTTTGGTGAAAGGTATTATGTGAGTTAGAAGTTCTACTTCTCCCAGATAAAAATGCGTTAAATAAAGAAATTTCACGCACGTTCTAAGCTAATTTGTCTAAAACCTTCCATTGTTTGCTTCCACCGTGTTTTTTTTGGGTTCCACAGAACTATGCTTCTTTCACAAAATTAAGCTAGCATATGACTAGAACGGGGTTTTTAATAAAGTGGGACCCGAATCCAATTTAAACTTTTGCAAATCATGCCCCCCACTGACGTAAAAATCATAAGGTCCTCTTTCACAAAAAAAAACAAAAAACAAAATAATAATAAGGTCCTCTAGGAGCATTATTGAAATAATGGAAAATAATTAAATATTAAAACCATGGAAATTTGATTCGAACTACTACCTCTTATTAATTTTTTTTTGTTACCTAGAGTATCCTTCCACTTGAAGGATAAAAGACTAATTTCTCATTATTAATAAAAGAACTAGTTGGTTATTTAATTTGGTTATAAATATAAGATGCTAATCGATGTTGTCTCGAATATTTATCTATATTACCCTCAAATAATATCTATAGAGATTACATATGTTAATGAATTACTATTAAGAGATAACCCAAATGTACATGATTACTAAGAGTATTTTTAAAAAATAATATCTATTTATTAAGAGTATTTTTTTAAAATGATATCTATTTATTATGAATAACTAACCTAAGTAATTTTTTAATATTCACAAATTAGTTATTTAATCTTTATATTCAATCAAAAATTTACAAATTATGGAAAGAATCCGATATGTTATCGATCAACTACTTTAACCTATTTTAGGCATTACAAGTCAAAGATAAGAAAGACGAAATTTCTCGAGAAGGTCATGATGACAAGATTAAAAAAAATAGTTAAATAGCTTTTATAATACCTTGATAATTGTATACTCCTCCAATCCTAAATATAAGACCCTTATACGTACTGGTATAAGGGTCTTATATTTAGGAATGTACGATG